>NC_057863.1:128382325-128497325 GCF_019393635.1 Dromiciops gliroides | reverse complement strand
TTATTATTCCATGTGTATTTTCTTCTATTCATTCATCTATCTAATTTTGAAACATGGTTTTGATTTCATAATACAATGTTAATTCTAGGAGTATTGTGCTCCCATATTCTGAGTTATTTGTTTTTGTTATTTTTCTCAACTGATAATTTGATCAAACTCTTTAAAGCATTTCCCTAGCAAATTGTTTGCCATGGCAAGTGTAAATTGATTCTAGAAGTATTATTTTTGATAAGCATATTCCAAAAAAAAAAAAAAAAAAAGAGGGGAACATTTGTAAAAGTTGTCTTTGAGATTGTGTTGTGCTTTAACTTGTATTTAAATATGTTCAGATTTTTCAAAAAAGTAATTGTATGCTAAGTAAAAAAAAGGTATTATTTGAAATTGTTGCATAATTATATATTATATTCTGAGTCAAGATGTATTCACATTTTTTGCAATCATTTATTATCCTCAATTTTTAAATCCATATGAGACTTGGATTATGGGAACTTATCATTTAAGACATTAATTGCCTTTATTCTGAGTTATCAGATGCCAGTTGGCCAAGATGCCATCCAATCACAAGAGGAATACATGCAAGAGCAGACACTGAACTGTCACATGAGGGGAGACATGCATGAAGTCAAGGTATGGCCAAGGGAACGGCTTTTGACAAATGTTGAGGTTGGATTCTCTTGGTTTAATATTTTATTTTATTTTTCCCCACAATATTGTACAGATGGCTGGAAGTATTGATCCCACCCATCTCACTTCTACACCTGGCTTCTATGCTCCCTCCTATATGCCTGATGCCATGGACATCTCAATCCCATGCATCTGATTAAGTCTGACTCAGTTTCCTCCAATATGTTCGGTGGCATGGACATGTATTCCATCCACCTATTTTAAACCTGGCATACTGCATGGGCAGTATATATTGCTCAAGTGTGGGAATGCTCATATCCCATCATTTCTCTGTTCTTTTATGGTAACCCCCATAATTATCTCAGGTGTCATGATAAATACAGTGTTGAATTTGGCCTTGACACCTGTTACCAATTATATTAGATTTTTGAATTTCTCATAATGGCATGAGGATAATTAGGCAGATGATGCAAAAAGTGATGAAACAGATAAAAATTATTTTTAATAATTAATATTGCAGCAATTGTCTTCTCAATTACCCTCCATAAGGGGGGGACTATAGTAATATTATAATTTTAAAGAATGTTTCAATTTTTGTTTTATTATATGTTTCATGTGTAACAACTAAGATTCTGTATTCCCTTAGACATGTTTTTGAGAACTTTCATTGTTTGATTTGATTATTGACAAAGCTATTTTAAAGTTGTGTTAAGCTCAATTTTGTAGGAAATTTCCTGGCTGATTACCAGCATCCACACATCAACCCCTGAAAAGACTTCCATTCTACGACTACACCTAGAGGACATCTGAGAAAAGACTTTCAGAGACTTTAAATGAACAGTTTTGTTTTGTTGTTGTTTTTTTTTCTCTTTTCTCTTTCTGTTATAATATACACCATCTGTAACGTGTATTCTCTGCAGAGGCCCTCCCTTTGCAAGACTAATGTCAAAGCGTCGGTTCATGAGGACAAAAAAAAAAAAAATCGCCCCTCTGGACAAAACTTTCCTCTCTTCCTTTTCTATATTGTTGTTCACATATTATTAGTTAGCAATAGTTATTATATTGTTTTTACTGTTCCGTCAAGGAAACATTTTGTTTCTTGAGGAACAACAGGGGGGACTGTAACGATTGGAATGACGCCACCTGCTGGATACTTACTGTAGAAGAGTTCTGCCCATGAAGCAAAGGTCTTTGAGGGCAAGACCAGGCTTCAGGAAGTGACGCGGACTAGTGGGAGGAGGAAGGAAGAGACTGGCGCTCGGTCTCTCTTTCTTTTCCTCTGGACTCTGGCAGAGAAGGGAGCTAGAAATGTGCTCTCCCTTTAATAGATAGGAATCTAGGCCTTTTTCTCTCTCTTTACCAAATTCTTATTCTCCTTAATAAATGCTTAAAAGTCTAACTCTTGCTAAAGCTTATAATTTATTGGCGACCACTCACTAGATATTCTAGACAGACTAGCTAGAATTTTAGCCCTTAACAAATTACAGCGGGGAGGGGGGAAAGACTAGATTTCTTCTCCCATAGCTTGTAGGCATTTCCCTAAATTAACTTATGAGGAATATCTTATGAAAAAATTAGAAGTTTCTTGAAGGTAGAGACTATGCTTTCTTTCCTCTAGGTAAACAGAACAGTAGAGGGGAAAGACCATTGACTCTGAAATCTGAAGACCTTAGTTCCAAATCCCATCCATGACCTACCAGGCCTTGGATAAGTAGCTTAAACTCTTTTGAGTCTTGCTTCCTTCATCTATAAAATAAGGTAGATGGACTACATGGCCACAGAGGGCCCTTCTGGCTCTAAATCTATGATGCTGTGGATTTTGCTTTGTCCTAACCTTAAATCATAATACTTAATGAATGCTTTTTTAATGAAGGCATGAAAGTGTCCCATGTGCTTGCAACAGTGCCTAGCACATAGTAGGCATTTTTAAAAATGCTTGTTTACTGAATGACTTTACTCTAGAAGGCCCTGTGTTTCCAGTAGCATTACCTCTCTCTTTCTCATTATGCTATGGAATGCTAAATAAATAAACTTAAAAATTAAGAATGTATATCTTCATATCACTTGCTATGGACAAGAGATGGTAAACCTGGAGAACTTTGGTTTTTCAGAAACATCATCAGATATTTATTTCTTTTGAACATTTGGGAGCTATTGTAATTATCTGACTCTAATACACTTGAATACATCTCCACTTGTCTGTATCTACATTCCTTCTCTACTTTCAAAAATTCAATTAAATGCCTTTCATTTATCCAATAAACATCTATTTATAGTTGGGCACCAATCCCAGATCTGCCATCTACTGCCTGTGTCATCTTGGGTTTATCACTTAAATTTTCTGGGCTTTAGTTGTCTTATCTACAAAATGAGAAAGTTAATCTCTTCTATTTATAAATCTGCAATCCTATAATCCTACATAGAACTTTAAGGTTTGCAAATGGCCTTATCCTCTGTGATCTTTTTAAATGTCCTAGGTGCAAGGTATTGAGCCAAAACAGTTATGCCACAGACCTTATTCTCAAGGAACTCACAACCTAACAGAGAGAATATGGCTTGTATGCAAATTTTGATAACACTAGGAAGAGTGAGATTTGTAATAAGAAAATGGCCAGGCAAAATGTGAGAAGTCTGATGAACAATGGTAGATAGGAGATAGAAGGACGGGGAGGATACAGGAGAGGTTTAATGGAAGAAGTGGAAACTGGGCTTTGAAGGAAGAAAGGAATATTAATGAATAAAAGTGTATTCATTTCTCAATGAATAAGTGGTCAAAGGATATGAAAAGTAACAACTCTTAAAGGAAAAATTGAAAACTATTAAAGAATTAAAGAAGAATTAAAACTATTAACCATGTGATATTGTTCAAAATCACTTCTATTAAAGAAAGAGATGATCAAAATTTTATTTCTCACCGAGCAAATTGACAAAGATGACAAAATAAGATGGGAAAACTGAATGTTGGAGGGACTGTGGCAAGACAGGCATACTAATATATTCCTTTTTGATCTGTGAAGTGGGCCAACTATTCTGAAAAGCAATTTGGATTATACAAAAAAGTGAGTAAAATACTCATACCTTTTGACCTATGACTATAGGTCATTGTTAGGCATATGTACCAAGGAGGTCAAAGACAGAGAATTTTAAAAACAAGACCTCATATACACCAAATTATTCATAGCATCATTTTTTTTTTGGTGGTAGAAAAAGTCAAAGTAGATATCCATCAATTTAGGGAATAGTAAAAGAAATTGTGGCATATGATTGTAAAGGAATAATACTGTCCTATAAGAATAACTAATATGAAGCTAAAAAAAGTAAACAGAATAAGGATATATATTATTATACACACACACACACACACATATATATATAGAGAGAGAGAGACACTATAATAATGTAAATGGATAGAATAAACAAAAAGAAAAAAGGCTGATTAATTACAACAACCAATCTTGACCTTGGAGAATGGTCTGAGAAAATATACATCCCTTCTTCCATTTCAGAGATGGGAGGTTATGGATATGGAATATTGTTTATACTATCAGACACTGTTGTTGATTTAGTTTTGCTGAAATGCTTCTTTCCCTCTTTGTCTTTTAATCTTTGTTATGAGGAATGTTTCTCAGGGAGGGAAAGGAGCATAAGGTGAGAGGAAAGCAATATATATCCAGAAATGAAGGTGATACAAAAAGAAAAATAATAATAAGATTTTAAAAAAACCTTTTAAAAACAAAACTTTTTTTTAAATACACTCCTCTATTTTAGTTTCAATAGTAAAAAGAGTTTTTGTTAATTACTTCCTCCATTTTTTTTCTCCCTTGGATACTGAGGTTACAAAGTATGGATCCTCTTTTCTCTTTTCTTTTTAAAAAAAACTTTCTCAAATAATTACTAAAATTTTTTTTACATTAGCATTCAAATATAATTCTTATCCTTCCCTACTCAGTGGGGCATCCCTTGTATCAAAGATTAAGCAAACAGAAAAAAAGTCAGCATAGCAAAAATACAATATTCTATACCCATAGTTCCCCACCTTTGCAAATCTTGGTCATAATTATTTAGCATTCAGCTTCTTATTTTTATCTTTCTGCATACATTGTTATAGTCATGTATATTCTTTTCCTGATTCTGTTGACTTTCCTCTGCATTAGTTTACATACATTTTCCCATGTTTCTGTGAATCCTCACATTCATCATTTCTTACAGTGCTATGGTACACCATTACATTCCTGGGTCATGAATGTATAACATTATATTAGTTTGTTTAGCCATTCCCCCAAATTAATCGCCATCTACTTTTTTCTCCCTCTGCTACCAAAGAAGGACTGCTATGGATATATTGGTATATATAAAATTTTTCTTTCTTTCCTTTACTTTTTTGGGGTATACACCAAGTAGGGGCTTCAAAAGGCACAAATATTTAATCACTTATTTTTAGTCTAATTCTAAATTGTTTTCCAGAATTGTAGCAGTAATTCATAGACCTATTAATGATGGATCAGTGTGTCTTTCTACATCCCTTCCAATGTTTCCCATTCTAAACTTTTGTCATCTTTGCAAATTTGCTGGGTGTGCAGTGAAACCTCAAAATGTGTTTTCATTTACATTCGTCTTATCATTAGTGATATGGAACAATCTTTCACATCGTTGTTAGTAGTTTATAATTCTTTTTAGAACTTATTGTTCCCATCCTTTGATAACTGAAAATGTTGGTTTTTTATTGGTTTGTATTTGTATTTGTTTCTTATATTTCTCTGCTATCAAGTTCTTTTCATACATCCTTGAGCCAAGTATTTTTTTTTTTCCAGTTGTGGTTTTACATCTTATTATGATTGTATTAAGTTAATTCATGCTCAAGCTTTTCAAAATCATGTGGTCTAAATTGTTTATATTATGTTTTATGATCATCTTTACCCCTTATTTGGGGATGGGGTTCTTATCTATTTTTGCATCAGGGGAGGAACCACTTTCACAGTTTGGTGAATTGTACGGACCCTTTCTCAGAACATTTAAAATGCATAAAATGAAAACATAGGATTACAATAGAAATCTGTTATCATGAAATAATAATGTAATTTTTTCCCATTCAAGTTCATGGACACCCTGAAATCAATCCGAGAGAGGATTTCTAAACCTGATCTTTTTGCCAAGCTGCTTTCTGATTTACCCAGAAGTTCTCAAAGAAGGAGCTCTTTCACAAGCAGTTATTGTTGTCAGCTTTATTAAACACTGAATTTAGTTGTTTTTAATTCTTTTTCGTCTAGTCTGTTCCATTATTTTTTTATTTTTAACTAGTATCAAACGTTTTGATAGCATTTTATGATACTGAGATCAGAAAGAGCTATTCCTTCTTCATTCTTACTTTTTTCAATATTCTATATTTTAGGATTCTATCTCTTTTTTTCTTCCAAGTGAATTTTTTTCTAGTTCTACAAAGAATCTTTTCAGTACTTTGGTGGACATGAAACTAAATTTCTTCAACTACATGTTATCATTTATTTCTTTAAAGAATATTTTATAGTTATATGACTAAAAGTCTAATTATCTAATCTTGGATTTCTGGATATTTTATACGAGAGGCATATATTTTGAATGGGGGTTTCCTTTTTATTATTTTACCATGTTTGATATTGATGAATAGAAATGATGTTTAGTCTTATAGATTTGATATATTTCTACATTATAGATGCTATTATTTCAGTTGCTTTTCAGATTCTTTGAAATTTTCTAAGTAAACTATCATGTTATAAAATAAGGATAATTTTTTTCTTTTCCTATTTTGTATCTTTGATTTCTTTCTCCTATCATTGTTATAGTTAGCATTTCTAGAACACCCTTGCTTTATTCCTACCTAATTGGAAAATTTTCTAACATTTTCCTATCGAAATGAATACTATATTTTAGTTTTTATATTTATATATATGATGTATATATAGTCATATTTTAAAATTGGATTTTTATGCCTGTACTTTGTAGAGTTGTTGGGTTGGGGTTTTTTTGGCACAGATTACTATTATATTTTGCCAAATGTATTTTCTGTACCTACTAATATAATAATGTGGCTTTCACTGTTATATTTTTAATTGAATTAACTTATATATTTTATTATTCTCATTGTTTTCTTAATGTCAGATCATCATCACAATTACGGTATAATTCTAGCTTGGTCATAGTGAATAATTTTTGATGTAGGGTAAATTGCTGTAATTTTCTTAATACTATTTTGTTTTTGCTTCTATATTTAGAGTATGGTCAGGGCTCATGTACTCAGGAAGGGTATGAAAATAGCAGATACCTTCTATAATTAGTCATCAATTCAGCATCTCCCTTCCTCCTGGACTTGACCACAGGAGCAAACATAACTCAAGTAATCAATAAATAAAACTCCTTCCTTCTCTGTTGAGTCCTGATTTCTCTCAATCTTGCAGCATGGCTTCAAACGAGCTCAGTTTGATGCCCACCTAGTTTTAATAATAACTTCAAATAACCTTGAGGACAAACATGATCAATTAGGGAATGGTTTGCCCAAGTGCCAACAGCATGGTTTCAGATAAAATGGGACAAAATTCACTGTTTTTCTCTTCCTCCATAGAGGCAGCCAGGTGATGCAGTAGATAGAGTGCTGAGCTTAGAATCAGGAAGTCTTGAGTCTGACCTCAGATACTTACTAGCTACATTACCCTGGGTAAGTTGCTTAACTTCTCTCAGTCTCAGTTTCCTCATCTGCAAAAATAATAATAGCATTTACTTCCCAGGGTTGTTGTAAGGATTATATTAGATAATATATGTAATATGACCAGCACAACAAAATAGGCAGTTAATAAATTCTTGTTTTGTTCTTTCCATTTCCTCTCCTTGGTGGAGCAATAGGAATTAGTTTAGCTAACCTCTGGAAAACAGATAGTAGTTTATGTCTCCTGTGGACAGCATGGTATGAAAAAGATATTAAAGAACCAAGTGTGTCCATCTCACCACTCTGTGTTCTACCAGGGTTACCTCATTTTGGCAAAGTAAACCCTCTAAGCAGATGAGTTAAACCAAGTTGATGGTAACTGACAGACCTCAAACCTGTTGGTGACTTAAGGGCATGTCTACCCCAAGTATGTGAAGATTTCCCCCTGGCAGAATGGTGGATGAGAACAATTTGTTCCAGTGGCCATGAATGAGATTGAAGCAGGTGCTGTGTAGTGCTTGGCTAGACATCAAAGATATCAAGGCAATTTGTTGAATCCCAAGTCATCACCAGTCATACTGATTTCTGTCCTGCCACTGGACTTCAATGACTAAAAGAGAGAGTAAGGTTGATGACTTTGTGCAACTCTGCCTCACTTAAATCCAATTCACATTCAAGTGAATGTGATGTCATTGATCCTCTTCAAAAACAAAAGACAAACAACAACAATAATCAAATAGGTGATGGTATGTTGGGAGATGGCTGATGAAATGTCGAATTAGAGGGATACCTAGTATACCTTTTTTGCTATAAGAGAAAGTATCTGAAAAGGAATAATATGAAAGAAACTTGGAAAGGGAGGTGGAACCAAGATTACAGAGTGCTTTAAAGACTAGAGAAAATAGTAAGCCATTGATGATTTGTGAAGATGGATGGAATATAGGAAAAAAACAATTGGAAAGAAGAAGAGACTAAAGACAGGGAGACCAATGAGGAAACCAGGCAAAAGGTCAAGAAAACTAATCCGAACTAAGACAATGAATGTGTTACTGGAATGAAATAGACAAAAGTGAGATAGAGGGGGGCAGCTAGGTGGTGCAGTGGATAAAGCACCTGCCCTGGATTCAGGAGTACCTGAGTTCAAATCCTGCCTCAGACATTTGACACTTACTAGCTGTGTAACCCTGGGCAAGTCACTTAACCCCCATTGCCCCAGAAAAAAAAAATGTGAGATAGAGCATAGGTTAGAATTTTTAAGATTTTGTAACTGGATCAAGGATGATGGGCAGGGGTGGGGGGAGGGAGAAGAGAAAAGAGTTAAGAATAATATTGATATTGAGAACCTGAGTGATTTAGAGGACCTGTAATGCAAACTACAGAAATCAAAAAAATGAAGATAGGGTAGGCTTAAGGGGAAAACATTGTTTCATTTTAATAGTTGTTAGATGCCAAAGGTACCTACAGATAGAACTGTCCAATAGGTAGTTGGCAGAATAGAGGAGGAGCTTAGAAATATTGGTACTAGATATATAAATCTGTAGGTTATTTGTATAAATGCTATATTTTAATCCATAAGAATTGATAATATCACTAAGAAAGAGTTAAGAGAGAGAAGGGATGAAGTTGTGGTAAAAAAAAAAAATGAAAGTCTTTTGACAGTCGGTTAGGATAACTGAAGGACCACCCTTTCGGGGAGGAGACCAACGGCATGAGCTACGGCACACCAGTCCGCCTGCTGTGCATGTCAGACTGCCTGCTACGCACTCGACTTCCGGGGTGTGAGCTTAAAAGGCAAGGAGAGAACAGAAGTGGGAGCTTTTTCCTGCTCTGCTGGTCTCCTGACTGCGCTGCACAGACTGATACTGACAGGAGTTCGACTTGGCCTGGCTCGGGGTTAGCAGCAGCACGCGCTTGACACGGTCTCTCTCTTTCTCTCCAAAGGTGGCCTTGGGCTTTTGGTGAGTTTTATACGGAATATAGACTAAACTTAGACTTAAGACAATTTGTATTGTATTTCTATTTTCCTATCCTTCTAATCAACATCACCTTGTGACTACCATACAATAAAAGCTCTAACTAGAAAACCAGAAGCTTCTTCCATTTACTAGTCTGGGAGATAAATTAAGGGAAAGGTTAAAGAGGGGAGATTTATGATCTAATATCCAATTTTAAATCTCACAAAGTGAAATAGCCTTGGAGCTCTTCCATGTTTGGAAAGCAGAAGAAAGAGTCATGTCAGAGAAACCAAGGAAAAAGAAAATATCTGTGGGGTAGTAGAATTAATGTTACCAAAACCCCAAGAAAGGAGAGATGGCAGAGAAAAAAAGCACTAATTTGGAGGAAAAAAAATCTGTTTGAATCTCTGCTCTATTACTAAACATGTGTAAACCTGAGCCTCAGTTTCCCCTTGTTTTAAAGTGAGGAGGTGGCACTAAATGACTTCTGGAGTCCTTTTGAAGTATAAATCTATGAAACTATGGATGCTCAAGAGTGAGAAAAAATCAATGAGGTGTCCAAGTTAAGAGGTCATTGTTAACATTGGAGAGTGCTATTTCAATTAAGTGGTCAGGCTGGAAGTCAGAATAATAGAGGTTTAAAAGGAAGGGGGTTGAGGAAATGGAGACAAAAAGTTTAGATGTCTTCTTTGTAGTTTGGATGAGTCAAAAAGAAATTATATGAGAATAACTTGAAGAAATAGTCAGAATCAAGTTAATATTTTTAAGGATTTTGGAGCCCTGGCTGTTTTCAGGTATCAGGGAAGGAGAAGGTGTAGTGGAGAGAGGAGGCAAATATCTGGAATGATAAAGGAGGGAATGCAGAGAAGGGTTGTCCTTGGCAAAAAGAAGTATCTTCTTTAGAGAGTGGAGCAAAGGAGGAGCTAATGGGGAAAAACATACAGACAGTTCTCGATTTCCATAGATTCACATTTTATAAATTTGACTTTAAATAAAGAATTCTGAAGGAAATGGGAATAAGGATTCTGAAGGAGGAGCTAATTAGACTGCTAACTACAAAGATTGGAGATGAAGAAAGGAAAACTTTGGAACCTGAGGTTAAACCAAAAGGTTCACAATAAAACAGTTGGCAGAAGAACTTCATCATTTGAGTGAATTTTTTTTTTCTTGTATTGAAAACATGGATCCAGATTTCTTAAAATGCAAAGACTAGTTAAGAATGATATTGCTTGCTATCTTCAAATATATAAGGGGGAAAAAAGAGCCAGTGTCCAAACATCTCTCAATAGATTATTTTTTTAAATTTCACAGCCATCCACCAATGATAAAGGTTAGATGCAGTGAGTGGGGCAAGAGGCAACATACTGCACACCTATGCTAACTTTACCATATAGTACTGTCCATACTTTATCATTAACTTTACCTTTCCTTCCATAATTCTGTTTATTTTCATGGTCCAATATTTAAGATGTCTGTATTCCAGAACATTTTATGATATGCATAGAGGTATTATTTTGTGTATGCCTTTGTTATATAGACCAAGTGAAGTGGGTGGGTAGGGAAAAATTACATAAAAATCACCTTATGTAGAGGTCTGCAAAATGTTTTACTTACATAAAGCAAGACCTGTCTATAGAGACATTTTGAGTGTGGAATAGGGGAGAGGAGGGATGATAGTCCCGATTTTTTTCATAAAGTAGAATTCAAGATCCTTTACTGAGAGGGAATAGGAGACGATCACTTTAGGGAGATTGAGGAGAGAAGAGAAAGTTAAAAATGACCTTGAATAGTCAGTCGAAGAGTACAATTAATTACAGTCTCTGAGAGATACTGTACTGTTCCACTCTCGGCTTCTAGCCCAAATGAAATTCTCAAGTAGCCCTTGTGTAAGAAAAGAGAGGTTGTAGCCATACTTTACTTAATGCCTATCCAGTTTAAAGCTGATTTTTTTTTCAGCTTTTTACAAAAAGGAGAAAAAAACCTTTGCCCTAGAATCTGGAAAAGCTTCCCTGGTTTGTTCCCACAAAACCTCAGCTACCATAGAACTTTACATCTTCCTACCAATAGATTCTCAACCCCAGGCCCCAAGTGCTTTCAAACACAACAGTGTTGTCTCAACTGGCCAGCTTGAGGCCCTAGGTCAGAGACCCCACCCTAAATTATGGTAATTATTCCATATTCTTTCTATTTTAATTCTCTGAAGTATAAATCAGGTAATGGTTATTTCCTAAAAATTACCAAAGGTGTCTCAGGCTTTTGGTTCCTCAGTTTTAAAATTCTAAGGTTCTTCCCTTCTTCCAGATAGAAGATGAGTGTGTCTGTTGGGGTGTGTGGGGTGTGTGGGGTGTGTGGGTGTGGGTGGGTGTGAGAGAGAGAGAGTGTGTGTGTGTGTGTGTAGGAGGTTTGGGGTGGGGAGACACTGGGAACCATGGGAAAGATAAAAGCAAGCCTAGGGGCAAACTTATTGTCTCTGGAATTATTGGTCCATTCATATGCAAACATAGTTAGAGACTGAATGGGATTTTGTTCTACATCCTTACACACAAAAATGGGCTATGTCTATCCCCCTTCCCCCTCATCTCTCATGTTTATAAATTAAGAAATGCATTTCTGATATATTTCCTAGTATTAAACAAAATAAACCTAGTGTTCCTTCTTTTAGGGAGAGGCAAACCCAATTCAAATGAAAAACTATCTTCTCAGGTGGGATGCATGGAGTTTTATTAGAGGACTAGCACTTCTTGTATGAGAGCTTGCTGAACCCACTTCTGGGCTGCTTCTTCACCTTTGGTGTCCACCTGATTCATCCAGCTCTCACCTGTGGTTCCACGAAGGTGTAGTATGTGCTGTGGCCATACCCCGGCACTATGGTCACCACTGACTGGGCTGATCCAAGTTGAGGGTAACTGACAGGCCTCAAACCTATTGATGAGTTAGGATAACATCTACCCCAAGCATGTGAAGACTCCCTCCCCTCCAGCCCCAATGGGCAGATGAGAATAAGCCACGAAGGAAGCTGAAGCAGGTGCAGTGGAGTGATTAGAGCTTGGTCAGACATCAAAGATGCCAAGGTCATCGACAATCATTCTGACTTTTGTCTTGCCACTGGACTTAGATGACTGGAAGAGAAAGAGTGAAGCTGAGGATTTTGTGCAAGTCTGCCTCACAAATCCAATTTGTGCTCATCAAGAAATCACCCTGTGACATTACTGGTCCTCTTCAAAAATGAAGAAAGAGCATGTTCTCAGGTGTCAAGGTTTCTCACCTTCTCTGCATTCTTTGCATTTTTATCCCCAGTGCCTAGCACAGAGAAGGTGCTTCATAAATGCTTGTTGATTAATTTCCTGATCAATGGACCAGGGTACATGATTGAATGTTCACTCCACACCCCAGAGGGTTCTGAAAACCAAAGAGGACAAAGTGTGGGAATGGGATGCAGTTTGGGACCAAAGAACTGACACTTTACCCTTACCTTAGCTTGATTTGAATTTGTTTAAATACAGGCTCACCAAAGCTTTTCAAATAATTGATATGGGTTCCTAAAATCTACTATGAATTATTCTATAGTTCTTTAGGGACAGACAAGCAGATCTAGGAGACTAGGTCCCAATTCCAAACTGTTTACTATGTGTAATCTCAAATTACAGAGCTGTCCCTGTGGAGAATTCTTGTTGCTCATTCATGTCTGACTCTTCATGAATCCATGGATCAAACTGTCCATGGGGTTTTCTTGGCAAAGATACCAGTTTTCCATTTCCTTCTCCAGTGGATTAAGGCAAACATCGGTTAAGTAATTTGCCTGAAGTGATACAGCTAGTAAATGTCTGAATCTGCATTTGAACTCAGCTCTTTCCGACTTCAATCAGGCCCTTCTTGGGGCAGCTAGGTGGCACAGTGGCTAGAGCACTGGCCCTGGAGTCAGGAGTACCTGAGTTCAAATCCGGCCTCAGACACTTAACACTTACTAGCTGTGTGACCCTGGGCAAGTCACTTAACCCCAATTGCCTCACCAAAACAAAAAAAAAACACAAAAAAAATCAGGCCCTTCTCTCTATCCACTGAGCCACCTAGATGGTCCATCTGACTGAGGAGACTACTCCCTCCTATTTGTACCCATGTAGTCCAGCACTTACAACACAAAGGTACCCTTCCAAATGGTATGCAAAGGAGTATTTGGTCCATAAAAGTAAAAATACAAGTTCAACTCAGGGGGTAGGGAATGGCTGAGGGGACCACCCCATTGGTTTGTAGCACTAGTGTTTCTCCTCATCTCAGGTTTCCAATAGTAGTATATCCTAGGGTCAATTACCATGGCAACTCTTCCAACAGAGTATAAGGAAACATTAAAACATGAATGTTTCTGAACACAGTAGCAGTGATATCCATCGACCCTTGCATATCGATCATCATTATATCTCACATGTGTATGATGCAAAGGTTTGCAAAGCACTTTTACATGCATGGTCTCATTTTATCTGCACATCAACATTGTAAAGTAAATGGTTATCATCATCCTCATTTTACAAATAAGGAAACTGAGGTCCATGCAAGTTAAATGATTTGCCTGGGGTGGGGGAGGGGGAAAGAGGTGATTGCACAACTAGTTAAGTGTCTCAGGTGGAATTTGAACCTATATTTTTTTGATTCCAAGTCCAGAGCTTTACCCATTTTGTCATGCTGCCCAGTAATTCTTTAGTGAAGGTAGAATATCATTATTGTGAGGAATGAAATTGAAATAGAATGACAATTTCTTAGGAAATAGCAAAGGATCAAATTTATTCAAATCAATGTTTCCTCCTTGGTAAAATGAAGGGATTGGCTGAGATCATCTCTAGCATCCCTTCCAACTGCAACATTCTGGAATTCTAACTTTTGTATATAAACAAGGTCATTAATTTGAAGCAGCATTATATATTTTGAAAATGTATTTTAACAAGTACTTATTTCAATTTTTCTCAATGTCATATAGCTTGTACAATGTGATTTCACTCTGTATTAGCATTATAGTTGCACACTGGAGCAATTTTGTTAGCTTCTCTGGAATCTTTCATGATGAAATGTGGTATAGAAACACAAGATAGATTATTATTACCCATGATTGCTCTGAATGACTGAACATTTCAGCACACACATTTTAATCAGAATACAGACTTCACTAAATGGTTTTGACATCTCTCTTCACCCTAGTGCTGCAGGTATGGAAAATTAACAATTGCAATAAATATGGTCAACCTATTCTATGGGTCACTTACAAATGTAATGAATATATCAAAAAATATGCTTTGCTGTTAAGACCTCTGTTCTCATTTGGTTGTTCACTGTTGCCTGTTGTATTCTATCTTATTTCCTGAAAACAAAAGCCATTTTCCCCACTAAATGTATTAACATGTAATTGCAAATCTGTGAAAAAAGTAGATATAAATGTAAAACTATTTCCTGGTAGCTAATTTTATATATCTCTATATTTTTGGTTTATATCATTTTATAATAATAAACTACAAAAAATAACTACAAATTACACAATAACACTTCAATTTTCAATACATTTTTAAGGATAGCATTCACTATGAATGCTTTATGTACATATCATTTAATTGACTACTTTTCATTTCTCAGTTATAACTATCTATAAGTCTTAAATAGCCAGATAAAATAGCAAATTTCATCTGATTTAGAAAGTAGCAGACGTTTTAATTTATATTTCATTTCTTTCCTCTCACATCACTCAAAACCACCCATAGGAACAAGAAAGTGATACATGTTTCAGGATTTCAAATTGGAAGTAAATAAAAGTTTTGGTTTTTTTTAAAGTTCAGCTATTAGGTAATTTTGCTTTTTCAATATATATTTTGAAAGGACTTCAAATATTCACTATTTAAAATTTTTAATCTTTTATCAATTATTTTATTTGTTTTATTGACTTTTGTTTTATACATCATAGTAATTCTCCATTATATCTTTCATATTGAATCCTCCCTTGTAACAAAGGGAAACAGTTCAGCAAAATGGACTGACAAAAAGAACATACCTAAAATATCATGCTCCCATGGTCACCTACTTTTCTATCAAGAGAGAGTGTGTTTCATTATCTCTTCTACCAGGACCAAGACTAGCCATTGCATTTTTCTGAGTTTGCTTGGCCTTTAGTATTGTTTTTTCACATTCCTGTAGTTTCTTTTCCTCTCCCTGTCTCTCTGTCTCTCTGTCTCTGTCTCTCTGTCTTTGTCTCTGTTGCTGTCTCTGTCTGTCTTTCTGTCTCTCCCTGTCTCTGTTTCTCTGTCTCTGTCTCTGTTTTTCTCTGTCTGAGTTTGCTTGCCCTTTAGTATTGTTTTCTTTCACATTCCTGTAGTTTCTCTCTCTCTTCCTCTCCCTGTCTCTCTCTTTCTCTCTCTCTGTCTGTCTCTCTCTCTGTCTCTCTGTCTCTCTCTATCTCTCTGTCTCTCTCTCCCTCCCTCCTACTATTTATTTATTGCATTTCCAGTTCTGCTTACTTTACTTTGCAAAACCACACAAGTCTTCCATAGTAACTCAAGTTCTTTATATAATCTATTTCTTAAAGTATAAAACTATATTACATTCCAAAATCACAATTAATCCAGTTACACCCTAACATGTGAGGCCATTTTGTTTCCAATTTTCTGATACTACAAAGTAGTTGTAAATATTTTGACATTCACAGGAACTTTATTTTAATATTTGACCCCTTGGGATTGTTGTTATTGATTCTGGAAAAGGACTATGACCATCAGGAGGTGATGTCATGACTTGGAGTGAACTGGATTTAAGTGAGGGAGGACTGTGCAAAGTCAACAATTTCACTCTTTCCTCCAGAACCATTTGGGTCCAGTGAAAAGATACATATCAGGAAAACTGGATATGACCCCAGATATTTAAGGCATCTTAGGTTAAGTGACTTGCCCAGGGTCACATAGCTAGTAAATGTCTGTGATGAGATCTGAAATCAGGTCCTCTCTACTTCAGGGCTGGTATTCTATCCACTGTGCCATCTGGCTGCCCCACCCCCAGGGATATGGGCCCAGTAAATAGTACACTCACTGGGTCAAAGGCTATGAACAGTTTAGTGATATTTTTCATATAATTCCAAATTATTTTACAGAACAGTAGGACCAATTCACAACTGCACAAACACTATATTATTGTGTTTGTTTTATGGTAATCCCTAGAATTTAGGGGAATTCAGAAAAGGGGAGAGTTTGAGGAAAATATAATGAGTTATAATATTTGGATAAAATAAGTTTAAGATGTCTACAAGACATTGTTTCAGGTATCCAAAAGGCAGTTGTAGATGTGAAACCCAAGGCCAGAAGAAAGGCTTTATCTAGGACTGGATAAAGAGATCTGAGAATCATCTGCATAGAAATGATCATGGAACACAGTCTGATGATTATTAATTTTTTTTCCTTGATATGTTTTCTAGGTCACTTGTTTTTGCTATGACATACGTTACATTTTCTTCCATTTTTTTCAACCTTTAACTTTGTTTTAATATTTCTTGTTGTCTCTTGGAATTATGGGCTTCTATTTGGTCGGTTAGAATTTTCAAATCTGTTGCTTGGGCAAGGTTTTGTATTTCTTATGCCAAGTTCTTTATTCCCTTTCAATACTATCTTTTCTAATTTTTTTCCTTAAGCACTCTCTTTTCAATTATATATATTATATATATATATATATATATTATATACATGTATATATTATATATATATACATGTATATATTATATATATACATGTATATATTATATATATATGTGTGTAATTCCTAGAATTCTAGGAATTCTAACTTATTTTGTGCACAACCTTTGATTTTCCTCTGAGGCAAACATTGTAAGATTTTTTGGGTGTAACTTTCTTCTGGGTTTGTGTCTTGAGTATCCCAGCACCATTATCATATATGGTTCTTTTTTTTGTCTGCTTACTTTTCAGCCTACTTCCTGACTTTTGAATGTTAGAGCTGGGCTCTACCACACTTCTGGAAGGAAGATCTGGGCTGCTTTTGTTGCTACTTAATCTTGAGTATTGTGTTATTTCAGTATTTCCAAGACATGCTGGGGATTGCTGCTAGATTCTGCCCTATCAGCCCCTGGTCTGAGCTCTGCAAATTGCTGACCTGAGTTTGGATCTCTGCAAGAGTAGACTGCTGAGGGGGCAGCTAGGTGGTGCAGTGGATAAAACACTGGCCCTGGATTCAGAAGGACCTGAATTCAAATCTGACCTCGGACACTTGGCACTTACTGGGTGTATGACCCTGGGCAAGTCACTTAACCCTCATTGCCCTGAAAACAAACAAACAAACAAACATTAGACACTGCCCCTATCAGGCAGTCACAATGTTCTGTTGGCTCCAAGTCGTAAATTGTAGTAGACTCCTCTTTAGTGTGAGTTTCCCACCATGGTAATTTATCTGCAGGTTGGGCTTGATGCTGGAAGTGAGACCCTGCTCTATACTTGGGTTCTGAGTCATACTACTGTTGTGATTAGGGCTGGCTTTGGAATTTCCCCCCTTTTTTGTTAAATTCTCCAGGATATCCCTACCTAGGAAAAGCCAAGCCACCCACAGGTACTTTCTCATTCGGCCTGCATATGTCACCTACATGGACAATAAAGTTTATAGTTGGCACCTACCCTTTCTGTTTTGCCTCAGTATGGGTCTGGCACCTTCTATTGTGCTGTTACGGAGTCTCTGGCGGGGGCGGGTAGAGTACTCCAGGTACCTGTTTCTGCCTTGACCCTGTTCCTAGTGTTTTCAGATCTCTCTCTATCTCCCTATGCCAAACTGGTCCAGACAAGGGACTCACTGTAACTTTTTATGGATTTCTCCACCAGGATTCAGTGTGGTGTATTTTATTGATTTATTTGGAGAAGTTATGGATAGGAGCTCAGCTTCATTACTTCCTTCTACTCTGCCACCTTAGGTCCTTCTTTGTGAAAAGACATTTTCAAAGCTGAAGTACATAAAATCTCATTACTGAGCAGTGTTAACAGATGATTATTTGCAATCTATTTTATGATAAAGAACTTTGAATCCTAATAAGTAAAATATTATCCCCCCATTCTTCTCATTAGTAGACTTGTAATTCAAAAAGTTGTACATAATCATTATTATATTTTAAATTTTGTCAATTAAACAAGTATGGTTAGGGAAGCTAGGTAGCATCGTGGATAAAGCACTGGCCCTGGATTCAGGAGGACCTGAGTTCAAACCCAGCCTCAGACACTTGACACTACCTGTGTGACCCAGGGAAAGTCATTTAACCCTCAATGCCCTGAAAAAACAAACAATCAAACAAACAAACAAATAAATAAATAAATATGTGGCTCTTTCTTCTCTTGTCATGTAAGTACCTATAAAATACCCTCCATTTTGCACTGTGGGCCAGAAAGCCTAAAATATTAATTATCTGGCCTTTATCGAAAAAGTTTGTCAGCCCCTAGTCTAGGATAATATGCTCTTAGTTGTATTTATATTTCTGGTATGCCAAGGTCATGACTCAAAATGACAAGGAAATTTCCTTGCACGGACAAGGAAAAATGTAGCTCTCTTGCACAACAATTCTCTATGTGCATCTGAAGAATGGCAGGAAACTCCTATGAGTGCAGTATTAGAAGGTGTTTGACCATCCATCCCCAATCCTATTAGTGAAGGAAAAACTGAGCCTAAGACAAATTTACGTTAAAAAATATAGGCTTCCCATTGTCCACGTGAGCAACCATTGAGTGGATTCAACTAGGCAACAGTTTCTGTAGGGTCTGTAGCCCTCACTTCTTTGACAGATGCAGCTGCTGACAGCTCAGAAAAGAAAGTGCTTGTCACCTTTTTGCTGGTGCATATTAAGTATTACTGTGAATTTCAACCTGCCTTGAAATTAATCCTATATATGCCATCTCCATTTATTAGAATGGTATCTTCTTAAAAGTGGGGACTATCTCACTTTTTTTTCTATGTGCATGTCCAGAACTTAGCACAGTGCTTGGCACATAGTATTTTACAAATTCATTGCATTCATTCATTCATTCATCTTTCTGTTAGATTTTTCTACCTCTGAGAGAACATTAGTCTCCAACAATTATGTTTCTATAAATATCTTTTAATATTTGCTAATGTTTCCTTTATGAATTGAAAAGGTATGCTATTTAGTGAATATACATTTATTATTTATACTACACTATATTTTAGGCATGATGTAGTTTCTTCATTTACTTCTCTTGAACTTATGAATTTTATTTTTACTTTCTTTGATGGCATGATGTCAACTACTGTTCCTTTGGAATCATTTGATATTTAGAAAATTTGGTTCCAACCTCCTTTTTATGTGTGTGTCTTCATTTGTTACATGTGGTTCTTGAATGAAGAAAATTGTTGGATGTTATTTGCTTATCTATTCTACTACTAACTTTTATTTTATTGGATTATTTAATTGAATTATATTTAAAGTTGGGATTAAAGTCATGTATTCTTCTGCTTAGTTCTTTTGTGTTGTTTTGATCTCTTTGTTCTTTTTAGTGAGCATTACCTCTAATTTGCCTCCCTCATCCCAAATTTCTTGGATTTTCTTAAAGTTAACTTTTTTCTTTTTTCTTTCTTTATTATTTTGTTTTATTTATCTGTTTCTTTCCCTCTTTTGTTCTTTTCTTTCTATGCCTCACTAGGTTTAAATAATATTGTGTGTGAGACTTACTTTTACAAGAAGTTTTCATTTACTCTGCCCTCCTTATTTCTTTCCTTTTATATGATCAGATTGATAGGCTATCCTGCATACTCATGTTGCCCTCATGAGAGTAAAACTTCTGGCTTATTAAGTTTGAATTCCTTCCTCTATTAAATTTCTATGTTACTGCATTTGTATATCTTACCCCATTCTCCCTTTCCAACCCCTTCCATTCCCTTTCACTCTAAGAAATGTCAGTTCATGAAAGAGTCCGTATCTAAAGGGAGTAGTTTCAAGTGGTTTCAAGTCACTCTACATCCTTTCATTCACCATTTTATCATTCCTAAGGTCAGGTTTTCTATTTCTACTTGTTTTTATATCCCCTTTACCACTTGGGGTTCTGTATGTCCTGGGGGATTCATATATCTCTTTTCTTGGAGGATCAGGGAAGAGATGAGATCCTTTCTCAAGAAAAAATGATTACATAATGTGCAACCTTGCCCCTCCCTGGATGAAATATGTTATAAAGCTCTTGGTTTTTATTTCAGATCTACAAATTACCACCGTGGTATTAATCTTTTCTTTCACCTTAGGCAAGGGTCTACTTTCTACATCCACCCTCCATCCTATTCCCTTTTCTCCACTCTTGTTTCAAGAATAAAAGCATTATTATCCCTTCTCTGATTACCTCTGGAAAATGAGTAAGATTTAACTCTCATTCTCTCCTATCTTTTATTTTTTCTCTCCCTATTCAAGGAACTTCTTACTATATTATTCATCCCATCAAACAAATTGACTAATTTAAAAGGGATAATGGAATTTCATTACAGAAGTATTAATTAATCTGTTCCTCCTCTTTTCCTAAATTTTTAAGTTGTCCTAAACCCTTTAGCTCATTAGGCCCTTGGAATATTGGAGTTGGAGTCAGGAGGAATTGAGTTCAAATTCTGCCTCAGGACACTTAGTAGTTAAATGATTCAGGGTGAATCCCTTAACCTCTCTGGGCCTCAGTTTCCTTATTTCTAAGGGATACACAATATCTCCTCCTTCAAAGGGTTGTTGTGAGGATCAAGTGAGCTAACATAGGCAAAGTGCTTTGCAAAACTTAAAGTTCTATTACAAATACTATCATTGTCATCATGATTTCAGGAGGTCCATGATAGATGGAGAAAAAATTACACTTAGTTTATTTTCTTTTTAAAACCAATCATCTTATTGTTTGTGGAGTTGTGAGTTGATTCAACCATTTAGGAGAGCAATTTGAAAGTATTCCCAAAGGGCAACCAAACTACTTACCCTTTGATCCAGTGATACCACTACTAAGTCTGTATTCCAAAGAGATCATTAAAAAGAGAAGAGCATGTACATATAGGAGTTCTTTTTTGTGGTGGCAAAGAATTGGAAATCAAATATCAATTGGGGAATGACTGAAAAAGTTGTGGCTTATCAATGTAATGGAATACTATTGATGGAGGATGCTAAAAAGAGTTAACAGACAACCTAAGACCTGAGCTCTAAGACCCAAGCTCTAATCAACAGTAGCAAAAAAGGTTAACAGATAACCTGAGACTTGATCAATAGTAGCCAGAAGGGTTAACAGAGAAACTAAAACCTGAGTAAGCAGAGGGTTACTATCAGCCAATACTACCAACAGAAGCTTGGGGAAGGTAACTAGGGACCATTAACCATTAATAGCCATTAATAATCCTAGATGACAGGATACCTGGAAACCAGATCTTAAAGTAAAGAGATATGATAAACAGAAAGACCCTCTGGCTCTGACAAATCTAAGCATGTCTTGATAAACGTGTAGAAAAGACCAAATGTTTCCTTAGTTTCTCCTTATGATGTTTAAACCCAAAAAACATACCCCTGAGGAAAAAGGTATCTGCCTTGGAGGATGTTTTAGAACCCCAGGAAGTCCAAATTAGGGTAAGACCTTCCATGAACCTCCCACAAGGAGGAGATTAAGATAATGAGGAGATAACCTACTTTTTTTTCCCCCCTTAATATAAATATAACTGTCTTTCTTCCCCCTATTCGAGATACCTTTTCTTTTCTCCTGTAGTATTCTCCTTGTGGCCTCACAATATTCTTTTTTTTTAATTTTTTGGTGAGGAAATTGGGGTTAAGTGACTTGTCCAGGGTCACACAGCTAGTAAGTGTCAAGTGTCTGAAGCCAGATTTGAACTCAGGTCCTCCTGAATCCAAGGTCAGTGCTTTATCCCCTGTGCCACCTAGCTGCCCTGGCATCACAGTATTCTAATAAAATTTAGGAAACTGAGTCACTGAGTCTTGTAATTCTTTTGGGATGACTCATGATCAATTTGATCAATTAAATCCATCCCTACATCACTATTGTGCTATAAGAAATGATGAGCAGGAAGATTTCAGAAAAATCTGGAAAGACTTAAATGAACTAATGCTGAATGAAGTGAACAGAACCAGAATACTGTACACAGTAACCACAGTAACAGTATGCTATGATCAACTATAATAGACTTAGCTCTTCTCAGCAATACGATGATCCAAGACAATTTCAAAAGACTCATAATGGAAAATGCTATCCACATCCAGCAAAGGAATTATGGAGTCTGAATGCAGGTGGAAACATACTATTTTCACTTGGGGGTTGTTTTTTGTTTTTTCTTTCTCATGGTTTTTCCACTTTGTTTCTTTCATAACATGACTAATGTAGAAATATGTTTAACATGATTGCACATGTATAACCTATATCAGATTGTTTTCTATCTTGAGAAGAGGATAGGCAGAAAGAGAAAAAGAAGAATTTGGAACTCAAAATCTTATGTAAAAATGAATGTTAATAACCATCTTTACATGCAATAAGAAAGATAAAATACTATGTACAAAACCAATAAAATCAATAGCCTATAAATGAGATGATTGATTTAATATTCTTTTATTGATAACTGTGCTTATTTACTTTTATTTTGTTTCTTTTTTGGGGGTTGTTTTTCAAATGCTCCTCTTATTGAAGGTCCACATTTTGAATTTGATAACTAGGTTCATCTTTACAAGTTATGCTGTCTTGAGATTATTTTGAATTTATGGATTTTTGTAACAATTTAGGCTCTTTTCAATTTCTTAGCATTGTGCAATAACTAAGGGTTATTTTGATTGATGTTCTTTCTTAGCTAAGAGCTTTTCTTCTAAATGTCGGCAAAATTGGTTCTTTGTCATTGAAATTGTGAAATTTAACAATAGACCTGGGACTTTTAAGTGTAAGTTTTTCTGTGATAGGAATCTATTAATTAGAATCAATACTATAGAATATTTTCAAAAGTTTTTGGTAGATGATGTATTATTTCCTTCAATGTGGTATTGGGGTTCTTTTTTTTTAGTCATGTAATTCTGGGAAACCTATAATTCTTAGGTTATCTTGGTGCATCCTGTATTTAATATCAATTGCTTTGGCTTGAATAGAATTCATGTGTTCTTTTAAAGTTGCTGCCTTTTGCCTGTGTTTTAAATATTTCATTCTCTCAGAGTCTCTACTGCTTTGGATATATTCACTATTGTGTTTTCTACCTTTTTTTCTGCTCTGTTTTTTTCTCTTTTTCAAGTCTACATTTAGAGCTCTTATTCTTTTTTCTTACCTAATTTAATTCATAATATTGTCTTTTAAGTTTTATTTCCCTTTGGAACCACTTTGCAGCTTTTTTGCTGTTGTTCCATGATCTCTGAAATGTATGCAGAATTCTCCTATTCATTGGGGATTTTTATCCATTTTTCTTCATAGTATAATATTTGTTCATTGCTTTTTGGCTTCTTAGAATTTTTGTTTTTTTCCCCCCATTTTTATTTGTTTCTCTGTTGGTTTATATAAATGTGAGTTATAAGCATAGTCAGACTTTCTCTCTTGGAGTTTTGGTATTTCAGCCTTTCCCTTGTATTCACAGTATCTTCCATTTGGATTTCCATCTCACTATTTGGTCTCTTACAACTTTTACTGTTGAGCACAAGGTATGAGAAATTCTACCAAATTGGGAAGCCTTCAAGTGCAAACCCAGCAATAGATTTTATGACAATTCAATTCGATTCAATTCAATAAGTATTTATTAAGAACCTTCTATGTACCAGGCATTTTATTAGATGCTAAGAATAAAAATATAAAACTAAACAGGTTTTGACCTCCAAAGTTTGCAGTCTATTAGGGGTGGGGGCAGGAAACATATACAGAGACAATTAAATACAAAATAATTTCCCTGGGGAGGACACAAAACTAATATGAAATTTGTTAGCAATTGAGTAAGGATACAGAGCTACAATGGAAAAGGCCTGATTCAAACTGGATATCCTGGTACTTTAGGTTCAGTGTTGGTATGAAATTAAATACTTGAGAAGATCCAACAGTTAACAAAAGATTTATTTAAAGATAGGAGGGGAAGGATGGTCAACAAGGATATTCAGTAAGGAGACCAGCTGAAGCAAATTAGTGCAGCTAGTGTCCATGGGGTCCATGTGACAATGGGTACCTTGATTTGCTTGATCTCCCCAATTATCCAGGTAACCAGAACAACTGTATAAGGACTGGCTTCATTGACTAACACACCAACAATCCTTTGCATGACTGAGAGTAAACCCAGATGGATATTCAGAGAATCAGTAACCCTAAAGCCAATCAAAGACTTATGTGTGACTAAGGATATGGACTTTATCTTCAGTTATCCCCCAACTTTGGAATAATTCTTTTTCTTTTTGAAGAGATCTCATCAAGACCTTAAACTGAAATGCCTATCACCAAGAATGCCTTCTGATTTGTGTATCAAAGGCTACATCTTCCACCCCTGTAATTCTTCACATACAATTCCCTCCCTTTGGGATTGGCCCTTTCTAAGCCCACCTTTCCTCCAAATTCCCTACCTGTCTTTGTTTAAACTGTATGTAAACCCTTGTAATCTATTGCATGGTATCCTATTGGCTAAGAGGCTGAATAGCACCCATGATTTTCTTCCCTGCTCAATAAAACCTTTCTTTTCATTTTTATAGGCATTGTCTTTCTCTGGTTTTCCTTCCTTTTTAGGAAGAAGGGGATTTCAATCTCAAGAACTGGCCTTTGCATTCTCGGGAGAACCGGCCTTCTTGTCCTGGTCTTCTCCCTTGGGGAAAGAGAGATCTAAATTCCATTTAAGAGAGCTTTTGCCTTGGTGTACATCCACTAGTCTAGAATCAATAAGGGATTCGAGTTCCTTATGGTATTTTGTATTCAGGTGACCAGGAGATGACATTAATGGACTGAAACTTTAGTCCCAGAGTAAATTAAGGCTTATAATTGAGTTTAATACTTTTTGTTTGGTTTGGTTTGGTTTTATGTTTTTTTTGAGGGGCAATGAGGGTTAAGTGACTTGCCCAGGGTCACACAGCTAGTGAGCATCAAGTGTCTGAGGCTGGATTTGAACTCAGGTCCTCCTGAGTCCAGGGCCAGTGCTTTATCCACTGCACCACCTAGCTGCCCCCGAGTTTAATACTTTTTAAGGAAAAGAAAAAAAAAAACTAGCTCAGCCCAAATGGAAGATGTTATTCCTGACACAAAGTTCGTACAGAACAAGTATTTATTAAGTGACTATTATGTGCCAGACAAGTGTCAAGTACTTTACAAATATCATCCCATTTGATCCTCACAACAACCCTTGGAAGTATCCCCATTTTGCAGGTGAGGACACCGAGGCAGGCAGCGGTTAAGTGACTTTCCTAGGGTCACACAGGTAGTAAATTGTCAGTCCAGACTTGGACTCAAGTCTTCCTGACTCCAGATCTAGCTGAAGAAAGGGCAGAATAGTAATGTTGTTGTTGCTTGTCCTGCATTCTTGAAGAAGACCATGACATTGGGATGAACTCTTGAACTGCACAAAAGGAAGGGCTATGCAAGGTCACCGACCTCACTTTTCCAGAGCCATCTGGGTTCAATGGCAAGATATCTATTAGAGATGGCCCTGGGTGATTTTTTTAAAGGCAGTTGGGGTTAAGAAACTTGCATGACACAGCTAGTAAGTGTCTGAGGTGAGATTTGAACTCAGATTCTCCTAATTCCAGGGTCAGTGTTCTATCCACCGGACCACCTAGCTGCCCCTCTAAAACAATACAGGAGTGAGGGAGGGAGTTGATGTGGATAAATGTAGAGGGGGAATGGGTGCTAATCAGAGAAAGGGACTTCACTGTAGCAGCCTATAATTTAAAATCACAGCAATTCTGCTCAGTCTAACTATGTTCACAGACATTCATCAGCAGAGGGTTGGTCACTAGATGATGAATTTTTTTTTTAATTTTAGGTACAGAAACTCATTAAACAATCTAGAATACCTTCTATTTGTTTTGTGCATATTTGGTATTTAATTATGGTGTTGTCTAAATCTTCTCTCCCCACCCTATGGAAAGGATTATTTTAAGTTTTGTCTTTTTCTCCAAGGACAATGTCTGACACATAAATGCTTGTGGAATTGGATTCAATTGTTTAACATAATGATGGCATTTCACATTTTGCTACCAGTCAATCAACAGCAAATGCTGGTATAGGCCTTTGATCATTAGCTCACAATCACTCCTAGATAGTACATAAGCAAAAGTCAGTCTGGGTACCTAACAGAGTACAGCAGGTCATTACCCAAGAGCAGAAATATTGGCATTTAGAATTAAAGGAATCAAAAGCTGACCTTACTGTTGAAAATGCAACTGAATGCAGAATTCAAATGTTTTCTCTAATTTTCCAAGAATACCTTTGTTAAAAAAAAAAAAGGATTACTGTTTAAATTATATATGTATACACAATGGGTTGGATTGTTTGTTTTTTTAACAAAAGATTTTGTTTTGCTGAAATTTAGCAGCTTTTTTCTTGTTTTCCTTTGAAATACTTTAAAATGTATGTGTTATCTGCTTAAATGTGGTGAAGGAATCCTCTAGATACTATAACACTAAAAATGAGAATTCCCACCAGTTACTTTATCAAATCTCAAACAATATCTCAAAAGAAAGCATAGACTGTATAGCCAAGAAAGAAAGCTAATGCATCCTGGTGGCATGAAAGCCAGGTGGTGAAAGATATATTTTAATGAGGAATTTGAAAAGAAATGTCCTATGATTAATGTAGAATGTCCCTAGGAGAGAGGACTCCTAGGCTACTAGGAGCCGGGGACTGTGCAGAGAGTTGGAAGACTTAACAGGAACAAAAATGTCTGAAGCTATCTTGTATAAATAGAATAAGATCAGTTTATTAAAAATATTAAATTTTATAAAAACTTGAACTTGTAAAAAAATGTCTGCACCAAAGGAGATTAGCAGGGGAGAGAGACTAGGTATTTGAGGGCTATAAATATGTTTATAGAGGAAAAGGAATTACACATATTTGAGGGCACTAATGTATATAAGTGTTGAAGAAAGATGAAAAAAACAACCTCTTCAATGAAACAGTTGTGAAAACATTTCATCATTGCATTTTTTTGTGTGGGGACATTGCTGGTCAAAATTCATTAGGGCTTAGACAATAGAAGAGGGAAAAATCATTCGTAAAATGAGATTTTGAGTGGTTGTTGCTGTTGTTGCTACAGCTGCTATTGCTGCTGTTCTGCAAGCCTCATGAATATCAGTGGATTTTTTAAAAAGAAAAATTCTAAAAATAAAAATAAATAAAAATCTTTAAAAAAAATTATATATCTGAGAAGAAGACAATACTTGGGAAAATGCATGTCATTGCTTTAGAGTTGGGCTTGTTACCTTCTTTTTTGTCCCGAATCCCTTTTTTGTCAATATGGGGAAAACTATGGACGCCTTCTCAGAATAATGTTTTTTGATTGCTTAAAATAAAATAAAGATGATTGCAAAGGATACTAATTATATTAAAATATTGTTATCACAATAGTCTTAAACAATTTCATGGACCTCAGGTTAAGAACCCTCTCTCGATTTACAAGAACCTTACACATTCTAGGAGGTGCTCGTAGATCCTGAAGGAGTCCATGAATAGATTTCAGAAGGCCTTTAAACTTAGATAGGAAAATAATTATAGCTGTATTTTAATTTACCTCAGAGGGAAATTTAAAATTTTCTTCAGGGGCAGCTAGGTAGTGTTGTGGATAGAGCACCCACCCTGGAATCAGGAGTACCTCAATTCAAATCCGGCTTCAGACACTTAACACTTACTAGCTCTGTGACTCTGGGCAAGTCACTTAACACTAATTGCCTCAAAAAAAAAATTTCTTCAATTCTGAATGTTAGGGAACAAACCACAATAGCATTACCCATAGGCATGACTTTGTCACCAACAGAAAACACAAATTGTTTCATATTCCATTACAGTCATTTTGCAGATATCTTGAAGGACAGTTTACACTTAAGATTCCTTTGAAATTACTATAGATATTAGACATGATCACAGTCTTCCTGTCTACAAGCTGTATTTCAACATAGTCATAACAGCTAACATTTCTAGAGCACTTTAAGGTTTGCAAATCACTTTCCTCATGGAAGGTCTTACCCTAATTTGGACTTCCTGGGGTTCTAAAACATCCTCCAAGGCAGATACCTTTTTCCTCAGGGGTATGTTTTTTGGGTTTAAACATCATAAGGAGAAACTAAGGAAACATTTGGTCTTTTCTACACGTTTATCAAGACATGCTTAGATTTGTCAGAGCCAGAGGGTCTCTCTGTTTATCATATCTCTTTACTTTAAGATCTGGTTTCCAGGTATCCTGTCATCTAGGATTATTAATTTCCTCACAATAACCCTGGGAGTTAGATAGTATTATTATTCCTCTTTTATAGATAAGGAAACAAAGACAAACAGAGGTTAAGAACTTTTCTAGGCTTATATAGTTAGTAAGTGTCTGAAGCCAGATTTAAACTCAGGTCTTCCTGACTCTGGGAGGCAGGGCTCTCTCCACTGCTCCACCTAGCTGCCTAATTGATTTCTTTTGTAATCCTAGGTATTTTATTTTATGCATTAAACAAACAAATAAGCAAACAAACAAATATCCAGAGAAGGAGATCTATAGCTTTTACCCTGTAGCCAAAGGAGTCAATGGGAGAAAAGAGGTGGAGAACTCTCTTTGAGTTCAAACTTCTCATGTTCAGAAATGAGGAAACAGGCTCAGAAAGGTGAAATAATTTGCCCCACATCACAGGAGGAAAGTGGTAGAGAAGGATGAGGACTGGATCGTTGATTCCAATAATACATGGAACTCATGATTTAGGAGGCACTATCTACCAATGCAAATTTTCACCTGCTCTATCATTCCTGGAACCCTGATAGATGAAGTAAATTAAGAAGGGTCATAGACGGTATTGGGCAGCTAGGTAGTTCAGGGAATAGAGCACCAGTCCTGGAGTCAGGAAGCTTTGAATTCAAGTTCAGCCTCAGACAACCTATTATATGATTCTGGACAAGTCATTCAACCCATGTCTACCTCAGTTTCCTCCCTTGTAAAGTGACGTATTAAATAAAAGCCATCTACTGCCCAGGGTTATTGAGAGAATCAAATGAGATTATAAGGATAAAGCACTTAGCACAGTGCTTGGCATGGAGCAAGTGCTGTATAAACATTAGCAATCATTATATAACCATTATATGTCAGAAGTGGGACTTAAACCCAGCTGTTCCAGGCTTTGAGGGTAGCTCTCTATCCACTAACCCACATTGCCCCTACACAAAGGCAGATCTAGATTCAAATCCAGGTGCCTCGACTTGAAATCCATCTCCATTTCATAGTTCGTTCCACAGCCTCTCTTCATGAACAAATCCGGTAATTTGTGATATTTGAATTGCATCTTAGAGGAAAATTTCAGCAACATGATCAAAGCACTGAAAGTATTTCTGTCACTGATTCCACCTTCCAGACCAGGAAATCTCCAAGAGCAAATTGGGATCTGTTTATAGGTAGCAAACTTTACCCAGCACATTTTTAAGTTGGTTGTTCCTTCCTTGACAACAACCTGTCTGTCCCATCCTCTCTTCCCCATATTCCTCCAGAATTCACTGCAGAGAATGAAGAGTGGTGAAGCTTCATACTCTGCTCTGCCTAGAGACCTGGGACAGTTAGGTGGAGTAGTGGGTAGAGCACTGGCCCTGATGTGGGCAGGACCTGAGTTCAACTCTCACCTCAGACACTTACTAGATGTGTGACCCTGGGCATCACTTAACTTCAATTGCCTTAAACATCTGGGGCCATCTCCAGTCATTCTGATATATATCTTGCTACTGGACCCAGATGGCTCTGGAGGAGAGAGTGAGGTTGGTGACCTTACACAACCCTTCCTCACTTAAATCTAATTCACTGAAAGTCATGACATCACCCTGATATCATGGTCCCCTTTAAGAATGAAGGACAAACAACCTTCTAGAGACCTAAAAATAGTCTTGTCTCCCCTCTGAACTGAAACTTTTTGGGTCAGTGAAAAGGAGACGTTCTTCAGGAATGGTTTCAAACTCCTAGTCTATATCCTGAATAAAATTTGAAGCTATGGGGAGCGGTCTAGCAGAGAAAGGTTGGGAGGGAGTGTGTGTGTGTGACTCTGTTAATCCTATTGGCAGAAGACTGAGGAACCAGGATTTCAAATGCCATCAGCAATTCAATCTAAACTCTGGGGATGCAAAAACACCCTTCTCACAGGGTGTTTGTGTTACTGACTTTATCTTAGGAGCTTTGAAAGCTGCTGCCCATTCCATAGTTTGGCACAGTAGCCACATGAACATGGCAGATGATGACCACCGAAACACTTTCAGCTCTTTGGAAGAAAAGCAATAGCAAAAACAAAAGTCAAGATTCAAGGAGGAGAATGCCCAAATGGGTTCTGATTTTCACCCATGGAAGTAATCTTTGTGTCAATGAGATCACAATATTATTATATAGAGAGAGGAAATATGGTGGAGTAGATAGTGTCCTAGGGTTAGATTCGGGAAGACTTGAGTTCAAATCTCACTTCGGACACTTGCTATCTACATCACCCTGGTCAAGTTGATGTAGGAGGTGAAAAAAAGGATTAATAGAAAAATCTAAGACCCAAGCTCTAGTACAGATATTAGCTCTAAAAGGGAGTCAGATCCCAGTTAATGGATAACTTATGTTAGATTCTCATACCCATAGTGATCAACATCCATAACGGACCAGAATGGGTCAGGTCAAAATAACAATAAAGGAAAAAGACAACCTATAGAAATTCTAATGAAAAATGATTACATTTTGAAACTAGCCATGGAAATCAGAAAGAGACATGCGTAGAAAAGGCCAAATTTGTCCCCAGATTCACCTTATGATGTGTAAACCACCAAAACACACCTCCACTGAAAAAGGTACCCACCTGGGGAGTTGGTTAAGGACCCCAGGAATTCCAAATTAGGATAAGCCCTCCCTTGCAACACCCCTAGGTGGAGAATATTATAATGAGAAGGACAAGCCCTCCCCAAGGTGGAGATTATTATAATGAGACTGATAATCAATTTATCCATACTATAACTATAACTGTCTTTCCTTTCCTTATTTGAGAGATACCTTTCCAGTATTCTGGTTCTCTCCCTGTGGTCACCCAAAGTATTGCAATAAAACTTGGGAAACTGAGTCACTGAGTCTTGTAATTCTTTTGGGACAACTCACGATCAATTGGACCCCAAAATTCCAGCCCACATCAAAGTCACTTGACATCTTCGTACTAAGTAATAGACTCATTCATTTTAAACCTGCAATTCCTCTTAATGGAGGGTGTTTCCACAGCAGGAGTTCTCTAAGCTGCCAAAATAATGCCTCATTTACAAACATGGAGAGAAACAGAGAGAGAGAGAGAGACAGAGAGAGAGACAGAGAGAGAGAGACAGAGACAGAGAGACAAAGAGACAGAAAGACAGAGAAGAGAGTCTATAGTTTGGTTTCATTCATTTTAGTTGTATACCCAGTGTCTAACTCAATGCCTGGCACATAACAGGCATTTCATGCTTTTGATTAATTGAAAAAAATAGCATTTCCTTTTTTCCCCCACAAAGATTCTTGACAATGGGTCCTTTCCCTTTCTTTTTGCACACAGGTGTAGAAGTGAAACAAAGATGCTACAGGTAATATATTTTAGCAGTTATTTTTACTATGATGGAAAAAGAGGAAGAGGTGGCAAAGGTCTTTCAAACACATAAGCTACTTAGATGCCATCATGTTTGCTCTCTACCAGGAAGCCCTGTGGTTATGAAATGACCTATTTTTTTTTCCTGGAATGTCCTTGCAAAACAAACTATCCATTTCCCAAACTAAGGGTATGTCACTGCTCTTGGAACGGCCATTTTTGCCAGGTAGTGAGGTCAGTTAATTGGAGGAAACATGTGGAGGCAGAACATAAACATTTGTCTTTCCACAAGGTACATATTCTCCAAGGTGACACATTTTGCTCAGCGAGGTGAATGGAAGACACAACTCAGGGCCTCCTCTTCCTGCAGCTGTTCCTCCTCCAAGGAATAATATAGGGAAAGGCAAACTTTATGCTTAGAGCTCTATACCCTAGAATTTTGGAAGTGCGAGAATAATCTTCTGCTTCATTTGTGGCTGTGTCTACATGGTCAAAGTTAAAAGAAGGATGGAGGCAGTAAGCTGGATAATTCAAGCCAAAAACAAAGAGTGTTTTTCTCCCCATTAATTTTGTCTATACCACACTCAATGAAGTAAAGATTTGGTAATTATCTAGTAAATTAGATCAATATAGATAAACAAACTGGATAATTCAGGCCAAAAAAAAAAAAGCCATTTTCTTGTCCAAACTAATCATGGCTCTTTACCAAATCTGTATTTAATTTTGTGCTGTTTTAAATGCAGCCTGAATTATTCAGATTGTTTATCTTCAGAGCCTACATTCACTTGATAATTGCCCAGTCCTATACTCCATTTTTCCATTGTACACACAATAATCATAAGCAACTTGACTCTTTGTGTCTTTGTTGTTGCCTCCTATCTTCCTCCTATTTCTCCTTGTTTTCCTCCTCCTTCTCCTCTTTCTTCTCTTCCTCATTCCCCTCCTCTTCCTTCCTCTCCTCTTCTACCTCATTTTTCTCTTCCCTTTCTTCCTGTTTCTCCTTCTTTTCTTTCTCCCTTTCCTCCTCTTCCTTTTCCTTCTTTCCCTCTTTCTCCTCCTTTAAAAATTCTTTCATGATACAAAGAGATAGGTGAAGTAATGCTGCATAGGGTACATAGCAAGAAAAAGGAGATTTTGTGTTCTTGGAAGGAATGGTTATATCGCTAGTGTTGCTGTAATATCTCCCCTAGCTGATGTTTGTAACTGAGAAGAAATCCATTATTGTTAAACTTATAATGTTTGTGTTAAATGGTTTAACACTATTTAACCTATGTTGGTTGTGGTTCAAATTAGTTTAGCCCCTTTAAAAATCAGGTTATTGAGTCATTCACTGAGACAGCCTGGGAAGAGGTTAATTGGAAACATCTGAGACAATGTGACCTCATGTGTCTCTACTATTAAAGGCAAAAGAGAGCCAAGAGAAAAAAGACATGTTTCAAGCTGCTACAGAAAGAAAGGAGGGGACTGAGCAGATACTCACTGCTCTGAGAGCCCATAAAGCTGAAGATCAGGGAAGTTCAAAAAATCATGACTCTAAGTAACAGTGAGTAACAAAGTGATGTTAATGTGATATTTAAACACTGGGACTGTGGCTACTTAATTCAGCAGAAAAAAGCACTGTAGCATAGGGTAATATAATGGAAAGAACATGGTACTTGGAAAACATGAATCTAAGTCCTACCTGGGCCACTTTCTAAAAGTGTGGCATTGGACAAGCAGGTGCAACACTGAGGCTTAATTTCCACATCTGTGAAATGAGAGCATTGTTCAACATGATCTACAAAATCTGGCTCTAACATTCTTTAAGTATGGGCTGCAATAGACAGGACCAAGTTATCACCTTCAGTTATTCAACAGAAACACAATTAACCTTTGTATACCTCAAGTAATCGATGAATAAACACTTGCATATGAATAAAGCCCCAGATAAAAATAGGCCAAAAAACAAAACACAAAAAACAAACCCAGACCTCAAGGAGAAAGCAGTCTAACAAGGAGACAGCATGCAAATAAAGATATACAAAATTTGCTATATACAGATAAACAGGAAATAAGACCTAGAGGCTTACAATATATCTTTCTCACTTTAATAGAGAGAAGGCATTAGTATTATCATGAGTTGGGGAAAGCTTCTTGTAGAGATAGGTTTTTACATGAACTTTTTCCTCTCAAATTTGTGTGTGTGTGTGTGTGTGTGTGGTAATTGGGGTTAAGTGACTTGCGCATGGTCACACAGCTAGGAAGCATCGTGTCTGAGGCTGTATTTGAACTCAGGTCCTCCTGACTCCAGGGCTGGTGCTATCCACTGCACCACCTAGCAGCCCTTCAATTTGTTTGTATTGGGTAGTAACTGGTTAATCTACTCATTTTTTGGTAAATTAACCACCCTGGGTTTTTTTCCCCCTTTTATACTCCTAACAAAAGACCTGCCAGTAATATACTTTTCTAATGCAATGTTTATGTGGACTTCCCAGGATGTGCAGATACTACTTTCAGCCTGTTTATAACATGTGAAGAAGAGGAGACTTTCCATTGGCTACTGAGAATAAAAAGAACTCATAAAAGGAACTTATTGTGGTCCCTCCTCCCTCCCTTGCTTGTTGTTATATTGAGAAAAATACATTATAAGCCTCTATGTGGGGAGAGATCTCAGGAGCTCTGAACCCAGGCTGCCATGTGGCCCATGAATATGAGGCCTCTCTTTTTTGCCTCTTTAAATTTGTTCATTCATTAGGTGAAGATTAAGGTCAGATGTTGAAAATTTTGAAGGGTCAGGAGAGCAAGGCACTAGAGGTCCAAGAGCTGGAATCCATTCCAGATTTTAGAGGCAATCAAGCCTACAGTTGGACTCCCAGGCTTGTAGGTGGCTCAGATAATAGTGTATTGGGCCTGGAGTCAGGAAGACCTGAGTTCAAATTCAGCCTCAGACATTTACACTATCTGTGTAATCCTGGGTAAGTTACTTAGCTGCTGTTTGTCTCAGTTCCCTCAAATGTAAAATGGGGATAATAATAGCACCTATCTTCTAGCTTTGTTGTAAGGATCAAATGAAACAATATTTGTAAACTGCTTAGCCCTGGGCCTAACATCTAAGAGGTGCTTAATAAATGCTTATTCCATTCCATTTCAGATTTGGGGGAAAGCTTGTCATTAAGTATACTTTTTCAAAAGTTAGTTAATGATAATTGATTAAATGATAGTGGTACTAATCACTGGTAGTTATCTAAAATGTAACTGAGATAACTTTAACTGGTAGTTTCTATTAGAGAGAAGGCAAAAGAATGGAAGCAAGTTTATAGCATTAGAAAAGCAGGTATACATCTGGGTAGGGGCAGAAGTTCTCCTAGTTTTGGGGGACTCAACTTATGAGTGCAATGGATTCTTGGAATAAGGATCCCAAAATGTATAAAGGCTACATAAATAAATTATATACATATGTATGCATATATGTGTTTATGTATGTATGTTTGTATGTATATACATATATTTTTAAAAAATAATCCCTCATGGTTCTTTAAATTTTCCAACTCTGAAGTCATTCATGAACCTGTTGAACCTGAATACTATCTAAAAAATAATACCACAAACCAGCTGATGGTACCAATTAGGGCAGAGGAGGAAATAAAAAGTTCTTTTGAGACATACTCCTAAACTTCAACCTTCAATTGGCGATGGGAACTTTGTGATTCATGAATGTGAAGGTGTTTAGAAAAGAGATGCAGGTTTTTAAAAAAAAAAAAAGTGAAAAAACCTAAACTGAAACAACCTATTGCCAAAGATACTTCTCTATATTTGATCCTCAATAATTTTTACATTTTTTTATATTTGTGGGGCAATGAGGGTTAAGTGACTTCCCCAGGGTCACGCAGCTACTAAGTGTCAAGTGTCTGAGTCTAGATTTGAACTCAGGTCCTCTTGAATCCAGGGCTGGTGCTTTATCCACTTTGCCACTTAGCTGCCCCCAAACTTCCCTATATTTGAAAATGTCAGCTTAGAGTTGAAGGAGAATACTATTTTTTCTCTTCAGTTTTGTTTCATGGTAACCTGACTTACTATGGAAATGGGTGTTAAATCTATAACAAAAATAATTTAACAGGAGTCCCCAGGGCCACTCCAAACATACATATGCTTTCAAATCATACAATTCAATTCACTATTTTCCAGTTACCTACCATGTTACCACATTTGTTGCCTTTCTTTGTATCCCTGGCATTGTAACACAGTACTTAGAACACAGTAAGCATTTACTAAATGCTTGTTGACTGATTCATATTTGACTAAGCTCTAGGATACAAAAAAGGAAACAATCTTTGTTTTCTCTGAGTGCTTATATTCTACTATGGGAAAACATGGACAGAGGCAAGTAAATGCTAAATACATACAAATGGATTTGGATGGCCAAGGGAGTATTAATCATTTGGGCTGGGGAGGGAGAATCCATAAAGACTGCAGATAGGAGTATGCCTTAAAGCGACAGGGAGTGGGGGGCAGTCAAAGAAATGGCAGTGGGAAGGCTCTGTATTCCAGATATGGGAAAATCACCAAGACTGTAGAGAAATTTGATGTACATACCTCAAGTAGGGCAATATGGCTAAAACACAGAGTACTTTGGGGCAGCTAGGTGGTGTAGTGGATAAAGCACCGGCCTTAGATTCTGGAGGACCTGAGTTCAAATTCAGCCTTATACACTTGACACTTACTAGCTGTGTGACCTTGGGCAAATCACTTAACCCTCATTGCTCCCCCCCCCCCAAAAAAAACAACCACAACTCTGTGGTTACATGAAGTAAGTAATATATAATCAACCTGGAAAAAATAGGCTGTATCAAAGCTTGGAAGGGCTTGAAATAACAAGCCAAGAAGTCTTAATTTTTTCTTAGATGCACTAGTGAGCCCTTGAAGGTTCTTAAACTGGGGAGTGATAATGTCAGACCTGTGCTTTAGGAATTTAAATTTGGCAGCTGGGTGGCTGGATTGCAGATGAGAGATGTTTTCTGGGAGACAAATTAAGAGGTTATTGCAAGAATCCAGACAAAAGGGTATGAACTAAGGTGGTTATAATAGGAGTGTAAAAAGTGGGAATAATGCAAGATATGGTGTGGTGGTGGGTTCAGTGATTTGGCAACTGATTGGAAATAGTGGGTAAGTTGAGAGTAAAGAATGATGCCTGAGTTGCAAACCTGGGTGACTATAAGAACGGATAAAAATAGTGATGTTTAGAAAAGATAGTGAGTTTTGTTTTTAGACCTGCCAGGTTTGATGTGCTGATGTGACTCAGTTGAACATGTCCAGCAGACATTTCCAAATATGGGACTAGAGTTCAAGAGAAAGATGTTTCATGTTTGGATTTTGTAATCATCTGCATGGAGATAATAGGTGAATCAGTGAATGCTGCTGAGACCACTAAGTAAAAGCAAATTACAAATCAAGAGACGAATAGGGTGCCCAGGACAAAGTCCTGGGATATGTACACATACGGGGTAGGGAATGAATGATAACCCTACAAAGACAACTAGGAAAGATTGGTTGGACAAAGAGGAGGTTAACCTCATGAAAAGCCATGGAGGATAGAGTATTGAGATGGTATCAGAAATAAAAAATGCTGGACTTTCCCCCTTGGTGAATATATGAAGGCTTTATTACATTCTTGCAAGAATGGGCACACACTATAGAAGAGTTGCTGGCTTTGCCGAAGAAAACTGCTCTTTTTAATCCCTAATCCTAATTCAAAGGTCCCTCCTCTCTTCAGCTCATTGCTTGAGGACTAAGAGTTGTACAATCTTCCCAGAACTCCTCTACATATTTCCATTTATCATGTCCCCCCTCCCAATACATACATTGCATGTTTGAAAATAGTGGCAGTCTCTGCCTTTGGGATGTTGGCAGTTAATATGCATAAGCTAATTAAGCAAGTGCAGTACAAACTAGCTTTAACCTTTGGAACACTTGGACTAGCTAGACTACTAGCCTTGAAGTTCTCTTCTATATCTACTTTTAGGCCCCTGCAAGATTGTCTTTTAGCCTTGAGGTCCCCTTTCTGCAATCTTCCTTTCTTACCCAGACTTCCTCCCTGGCTTGTATTCTGAGGTAACAGAATTTTTCTGGTGGGAGATTTTATTTCATTTCTCTTAATGGGAAGTGGAGACCGACTTTCAAACAATGTAGCATAGTCAAGAACGATAAGGAATGAGAGAAGGTCATTAGATTTATTAGTGAAGAGATTACTGATTGACTATGGAGAAGGCCACCTCAGTAGAACCTTACGTATTGAAGTCAGTTTTTTAACGATCTGGGAAGTTGAGTGGGAGGTTAAAAAAAAGGTAAGGGCAATTGGACAACTTTTTCTAGGAATTTGGCTCTGAAAGGGAAAAGGGATAATGATATCTTAAAGAGTGGTGTGAAGGTTTCTTAAGAAAAACCAATTCAAGGAATGAATTCTGCCATTAATGGAGATATTTGGGAGGGATGGAAGTAGGGAACTAGGCTTATAGATGACTGAAATTCACAGAAACAAATCCAACACATGTGAAAAGACACACGAGTACTTTCCTTAGTTCTCAAATTGATAGACACTGAAGAAATATAGTAACAGATTGATTTGGGGTATTTCAGATAAAATGGATGAAAAATCCCTGTTTGGCTGTCACAAATTTCCAGTTATTATAAAAAAAGAAGCTGAATTGAGCCATAGAATCCATCACTGTGGAGTCCACTATCCTCACTGACAGTCTTTTCTCTTTCCAGGGCAATCCCTGGTCTCAATTTCCATCTGAAAAGTGATCTATAACATAGTTTGGTTACTTAGTGAGACAAAGTGCTTTGGTGAAAAGTCCTCAGCCTGAATTCTCAGGGAAGCAGAATGACTGTTAACTGGGAAAGAACTTTGAACTTTTGAAGGCTGTTTCCTTCTCCATCTCAGAAAGCCCATGTTTGTTGTCCTGCAGGCAATGGCTTAAATGCTTGTCTCTATTCAGACTGACAAGTGTTGGATAGAGCCTGACTAAAGTATAAACTGTTTCACAGTTTCTATATTTCATTTTTTTACACTCATATTTCAACATTATACCCAAAGACATCCAGACTATGCATTAACAACTAATCCAATGTCTAAAATTATTATTTTTCCAAATATTTAAAACTTTAATTTTTTTTTTTTTGGTGAGGCAATTGGGGTTAAATGACTTGCCCAGGGTCACACAGCTAGTAAGTGTTAAGTGTCTGAGTCCAGTTTTGGACTCAGGTACTCCTGAATCCAGGGCTGGTGCTTTATCCACTGTGCCATCTAGCTGCCCCATATTTAAAACTTTAAAAGGGGTAGAAAGGTGACATAATGGATAGAGTATAGATCTGGAATTAGGAAGACAACGTCTTTGGAAGTTCAAATCTGGCCTCAGACATTTACTAGCTGTTTGACCCTGGGCAAGTTACTTAATCCTGTTTACCTCAGTTTCTTCATCTATAAAATTACCTGGAAATGGCAAACCATTTCAGTATCTTTGCAAAGAAATACTCAAATGGGGTCATGAAGAATTGGACATGACTGAAATGACTAGAACAACAAACTTTAAAAAATTTATCTAGGCATAGTAGCATGCATTTCTTCTTTGTATGTCTGAATTTTGGTTACTATAGTTAAGGGAAGCTTGGAGAGATCTTTTGCCAATAGAAAGCAAATTGTTATTCCCTTAAGGGATAGCCTTCTGATATAGGGGTCCTAATTTCCAGTATCATAGGGTAGATAGCAATAGTAGACACATGTGAAAGTGCATAATTGAATGAGGCATAAATTACATAGGTTGTTTGTATTTTCAACCTGTAGACTCAAAAATAATGGGATCATGATAGGAAGAGCTAGTAGAATGCGGCCTCCAGAGACAGCATTCCATGTGAGGTTCTGAAAGGGCACAGTGGTCTGAAGAGGGCACGGACACTCTCCAACATTGCAGGACATGGGCTGACATTGAAAGTCAAATGAGAAGAGAACCCACAACACCCAGAATGCAGCAGAGTAGAGTGCAAAGGCCCCCTCATCATTACAAGCACTCGAGCATCTTTACAGACTTCCAGCAGAGACAGCGAACACACTTCTGACAAATTCCCAACAGTTTATTTGTCAGATATTTTATTTAAATTGCTTCCTTCTCCTTGCCGAGTGAGCAAAAGAACAGCAATATCCCTTCCCCTCTGTACCTCCTAACTGCTGTTTCAAGGGATAACGAGCAAATTTAGATCTTCATTAGGTTGTTAGTTTGTACAACAGATCCAGTCCCTTCTCTCCACCTTGCTATTGTAATCATCAGAACAAGAATGCTAACTCTGGATGAAAGTCTTTATTTGGGGGCAGAAGTGAAAAAAATATATACATATGTTGAAATAGTAGGAAATGTCTTCCTGTTTGTTACAGGGAAAGTGTTGTCTACCTGGAAGAAATGCCCATTAGACCTTAGCTAGCTTGCTTGAGTTCCTGTGCTAAAAAGGCATTTGAAAAAGAAGAGCATTATAATTGTAATATTTCTGTATTCACAAGCAACTTAATAAGATGTGTGACTATTTTAAGGGCCCTCCCTTCACCCCACCCACCCACACTCTCCTTCCTCCTTTTCTTTTCAAAAGTAGTGTGATATAGGGGTAAGAGTAGTGAACTTGGAGCCAAAGAATGTGGGTTTAAAGCTCAGCAAAGACACTTTTTTACCTATGTAACTTTAGGCAAGTGATATAACCTCTTTCAGACCTCAGTTTCTTCATCTGTAAAATGAAATAGTAGGACCTCTGAGGTGTCTCTTCCTGCTTTTCATCTTGGATCTTTAACTGATTCTACATTTCAGATCTTTTTTTTTTTTTCTTGTGTGAGAAAGGAGAAAGCAGATTTTGGCAAATGATTTTCAACAGCAGGCTTTATCTTTCTAGCTGTGTATCTGACCATTTACAGAATATGAGATCACACTGTGCTTATCTTTTTCTTTTTTGTTTTGTTGAGGCAATGAGGGTTAAGTGACTTGCCCAGGGTCACACAGCTAGTAAGTGTCAAGTGTCTGAGGCCAGATTTGAACTCAGGTCCTCCTGAATACAGGGCTGGCGCTTTATCCACTGTACCACCTAGCTGCCCCCTGTGCTTATCTTTAAGAAAACGTTTGCTTTGGTAGAGCAGCGTGTATCCTTGAAGATTCTCCTTAGACATGTTATCTGTCATGAATATGTCAAAATTATACAGGATGTAATTTTTTAAAATAAAATTATACAATACTGATATAACTGTTGAGTATTGACATCAAATGGGTTAAAGTGAGATCTATGTTCTTCAGATTTATTTGCTATTGTCTTAAAGATGTCCTTTAAGAACCCACATTACTGCAACACTGTGGTAAGGAAACAGTGGGATTTTGTGGATTCAAATTTGTTCTAAATAAACAATTAACAATCAAATATGGGAAATGGGTAACAGAAATGGCATTGATAGTTCACAATAATTCTACATAAAAACTTAACCAGTGAAAATTAATTTCTACAATAAGGATACTAAAAGAGACCATAAAGCTCCTTAGTCAGCAAACATCTGACTTGCACCCTTGAGAGAGATGCTGCCAAGGGCAATGCTGGGTTAGAATAAAAACTTCTTTTCAGAATCTTACAAAAGAAGCATGGTGGATGAGTAGAAATGATACTGTCTTATAAAGCAGAGAGAGTAAAATAGAAGCATTAATGAGTAAAACTAGTTTTAAAAAAACAACTAAGCAAAGTCAAGCCATTTAAAAGTGAAATTAGAAGAAGTGACACAATAACAAAAAAACAAAGAAAAACTCTTACACCAAACAGCTTCATACATAAAGGATGGTGGAATCACCCTACTTGGTCCCTAGCATCACAGTCCCAGATAGCCTTATGTAGAAGGTAGAAGTGGTAAAACAACAAACACAACCAGACAGGAAACAGCTGAGGCGGAGATTTTTATTTTCTTCTCTGGTCTAATCATTGCTATCAAGCAGTTTGTGGTATTATACGTTTAGGTAGCATTCCAATCCAAAAATGTGCTTAGGAGCAGCTTTAGGATTGGAAAATTTAAGAAGATTACTATATGAATGCTTGGAAATGATATATACTGGGGGAAATATATGTGTGTATATGTATATGTCTGTCTATGTCTATGTATGGAGAGATAGAGACAGAGAGACAGAGATAGGCAGAGAGACAGAGACAGAGACAGAGAGAGACCTGCATATATGTGTGTATATGTATATATGTATATACACAATTTATATATGTCTGTGTGTGTTTATGCACTTTATGTAGTCTTTACATGTTCTGGGATCCTTATTCCAAAAATCCATCACAGAGTAGGTTGATAGAGTGGTCTACAGAGACATTGATAGGAACTAAGCATGTTGTCACAAATCGTATTTAATAACTTACTATTGTAAGCCGCTAAAATTAGCCTTGGGTGCCCCGAATGGGCTGCCCCTTCCCCAGAACTACTGCTCTTCTTGAAACCACCCCAGGCATGTAAGCCTCATGTATCCACACCCCATTCAGTGGGGAGGTGCACAAAGGGCCTCAGGCACATGCCAACTTCCTCCACCCAGCCTCCGGCTCTGGGTGTGCCCAGCATGAAGGCTTAGTGCCCAGGCCAGCCTTGGGCCCTACCCTGGGGGCACCAATGAATTAGCTTGGAGTGAGTGGGCAGCCTGGCCTGAGGTTTCTGAGAGGAAGAAGAGTTATATAGCCTGGGGAGTGGAGATGTAGGGAGGGAGAGTGAGAAGAGGTGGTGAAGAAGAGTGGTGGTCTATAGAGGACTGAGAAAGGAGATGCAGGGAGACTCTACAGAGAAAGGGGGGTGAAACCGGAGAAAGGAGACATAGCTCAGGGGTTGTAAGTGCAGGTGGCAATGTCAGCCACACCCACAGGCGAGAGATGTTGGAGGAGATTTCACAGTGGCAGAGAGAAAGTTAAAACGCAGTCAGGTTGTATTTTTCTTTGTATTTACCTCTAAGTTTATTCTCATAAATAAACCCTGTTTTGTTGTTAAATTGAAAGAGGCTTTTTAATTTCATTTCTTGTTAATTTGGGAGAAGAAGTTGGGGAAGGGAGCAGGCCCTTACAGACTGACTTAGGCAGCTAAGAGCCTATAGCCCCACAGAGAGCTAGCCAGCTAGCTAGCTAAAATTTAAGAGATTAGCTTAGTGGGGAAGAAAAAGTTACAAATTACAGAGCTAGTTATAATTTCTCAGATCAAACAGTTAAAAAATTTTACACTATTTCATAATTGACTAAAATTTCTGGAGCATACAAGTTCTCATTGTATTTATTGTATGTTGTTTATGAAAAATTCTTGATTTGGAATGCCAAAATGTCACCTTATATAGTCTTTTTTTCCCAACAAGGTGTCTCTCCTGCATATGTTGAAATCATTGGAGATTTCTTGATAGATTGAAAAACAGAAATAACATTGCTCAAGCATACACTAATCATATATTTCTGGTGAGACATATCAAAGAGATGTAAATTTTTCAAAAGTAGTCTCCCCTTTAATGGAGAATTAAAAATTAATATCACACAGTGGGCAACAGAGAGGTACATGGTGGTCATGAACCATTGAATTGAAACTGGTACTGAAGCATAGAATGAAGGAGTAACTTTCAAGAACAGTAGAAAAAGATGACACCAAGGAATTATATGATAGGAAGGGAAGATGGACTGGTCCCCTGATGAGGGTGAGGAAACACAAGTGAAATGCCAGAGTTCTCCACTTGTAATCTTATGATGTCTGAAGAATGCTTGATGAACATAATGTATTGAACTTCTTGGAGGATGGGAATAAGAGTCATACAGTATGAGTGAACATAAATGACTTGTGATCTCAATCACTGAAGGAAACTACCAAATCAATGAGTGCAAAGATTCACTTCAGTCTGACAGAGAGGCTAGCCAGACATAACCAAGCTGAATCCATGGGTGTAACTTCCAATCTCTTTCTGTCTTTTATCTACCCTCAGGGTTTATGCTGCTTTCAGGACTCCTAGTTGTTCCACAGAGGGACTTGGCCCCTAGTGTCCCAAATCTACACTGAGGAACAATTTTATTTTTTACTCTAATCTACAAACTTTAAGGAAGTAAAAAGGTAGGTACCTAGAGGGAAACAGTGAAGCAGGTATGGAACAGGTTGTATTGTTTCTACACAGAGAAAGGGGAATGCTAAGAAATAGAGTTATAGAATAATTGCAATAATTTGAGAGGTTATTTTTCAAATCTGGTTGGGATATTTTCAATAGAAATGCTCTTTAGCTATTTTACAATTTACCTCCACTGAGTATCATCTTATCCATGCCAAATGTTTTTTTTTTCTTCCCAGTGTTTCCCCTCTCTGTGAGCTACTCTTTCCTTCTTGGTTGGTTGACTGCTGTCCCTGCCATCGCCATTGTTGCCCCTGTAACTGCTCCAATAGAATAAAGCCAGGTGCACAGGTAACCCCAAAAGGAGAAATATGCCGGCTAAGCTTCAATATCTCTCAAGGTCCTATAACAAAGGAAAGAAGACATAAAAAAAGAATTGGCCCCATCCTAGAGCAAAGCTTGCCCAGGAGGACATGTGCTTACCATCATCCAACCTATTTGGGGGAAAATCATTTTTCTCACTGACCCTCCAGAACTTAAAGAGTCATTCTTACACTTCTAGACTGGCAGAGGGGCAGCTAGGTGGTTCATTGGATAAAGCACCAGTTCTGGATTCAGAAGGATCCGAGTTCAAGTCCGGCCTCAGACACTTGACACTTACTAGCTGTGTGACCCTGGTCAAGTCACTTAACCCTCATTGGCCCACAAAAACAAACAAATAAACAAAGGAACAAAAGAACGAATGAATGAATAAAAAAAACAAATAAAGTAGACTGGCAGAAAGGGCAGACTCTTTAGCATATTCATGGGATTTCTGCTGAGTAGACAGTTGGAGGATATTGTACCTGTTTTTTAGTGGGAAAAGGTAGAAACCCTCTACCCCTGCCACTATCATGTATTATTAAGAGGGGATTATACAGGGGCAGCTAGATGGCGCAGTGGTTAAGCACCGGCCCTGGATTCAGGAGTACCTGAGTTCAAATCCGGCCTCAGACACTTGACACTTACTAGCTGTGTGACCGTGGGCAAGTCACTTTACCCCCGTTGCCTGCAAAAAAAAAAAAAAAAAGAGGGGATTATACAAATATTTACTTATATTTTATATATGTAATATTTGATAATCCTTGAATGAGAAGGGACTTTGAAAGGTCATTCAACACATTCCACATTTCAAAAGACTACAAATTCATTGACTTCTAGAACTGGAAGGGACCTTAGAGACTTACAAATCCAATCTTCCTTTCTCCATCTGCCTTCATATTTCACTTTGGAAACTGAAGACCAATGAAGGTACTTATCTAAGGTGAAGCTTCAACTTGGACCTCTTTCAAAGAAAAGAGTGAATTAAACCATCACAGCCAAATATGTCTTGACCTCAATCTTCAAGATCTACCCAAAAAGACAATTCAGAATCAGTATTTTTTTTAAAATACATTTTCATTTTATTTTCATAATGGGTTCAAGTCATGATTCTGACCTACAGTAACTGTCTGACCATAGGCAAGTCACTTAACCTGGAGGTTGGACTAGATGACCTTTGATATCTCTTCCACCTCTAGATCTACTGTAATATAATATATCACCATTTAGTCACTCTAGGCAACTTTCTAAGACTTGACTATAAATTGTTGGCAGGAATTGGTATTAAGAGTTCCTATTCTGGGGGCAGCTAGGTGGCACAGTGGATAGAGCACCGGCCCTGGAGTCAGGAGTACCTGAGTTCGGGTCCGGCCTCAGACACTTAACACTTACTAGCTGTGTGACCCTGGGCAAGTCACTTAACCCCAATTGCCTCACTAAAAAAAAAAAAAAAAAAGAGTTCCTATTCCAAGAGTTTCCTACATGGGTGAAAACACAGGTACAGATACCTCTATACCCCCTCATCTCCGCCAACCCCCAAAGCATAAACACTTTAACATTAGAAAGAGAGTTATAGTTAACTACAGTTAAGTAAAAAGAGAGGTAATTTTCTTTTTTTTTCCTTTTGTTTGTTTAGCAACAAACATTTTTTTTTCCAGTTACATGTAAGGGTAGTTTTCAACATTCATTTTGATAAAATTTAGAATTCCAAATTTTTCTCCCTCCCTCCCTCCCTTTCCTCCCCTCTCCACAAGATTTTAACCAGGTTATATATGTACAATCCACAAGTGTTCTTTTTATCACTTCTTTCTATGGGGGTGGATAGTAAGCTTCCTCATTAGTTCCTTGGGATTGTCTTGAGTAGTTAAGTCATTCACAACTGCTCATTGAACAATACTGCGGTCACTATGCACAATGTCCTCTCAGCTCTGCTCACTTCACTATACATCGATGTTCATTAATCTTTCAAAGTTTTTTGGCGATCATCCTGTTTGTCATTTCCTGTAGCACAAGACCATTCCACTACAATCATATAACACAGCTTTTTCCAGCTTTCCTCAATTGATGGACATTCCCTTGATTCTCAATTCTTAGTCTCCACCAAGAGTTGCTATAAATATTTTTTGTACAATTTTCCCCCCTTTTCTCTTTTTCATGATTCCTATTGTTAACTGTTTCCCTTCCATCCTATTCCCTTCCCCATGATATTTATTCTATTATTCATCTTCTTTCATCCTATCACTCTTCAAAAGGGATTTGCTTCTGTCTGTTCCCTCCCCCACTCTGCCCTTCCTTCTTTTGCCCCTCTCTCTTTATCCCTTTCCCCTCCTATTTTCCTGCAGGGTTAGAGAGATTACTCCACCCAATTGAGTGTATACATTAGTCCCTCCTTGAGCCAATTCTAATGAGATTGAGGTCTTTGAGCCAATTTTGATGAGTGTTAGGCTCATTTACTGCCCAGATTAAATAGATTACTCCACCCAGTTGGGTGTGTCTGTTAGTCCCTCCTTGAGGCTGCTTTGATGAGTTTAAGGTCTTTGAGCCTTTTCAGATGAGTGTAAAATTCATTTACTGCCCTGCTCCTCTCCCATCTCTTCCCCAACTCCATAAGCCTTTTCCTGTGACCTTCATGTAGAATTTAACTTCTGCCCTTTCCCCTCCCCCAGTGAATTCCCTTCACCCCTCAATTTAACCCTAAAGATGTTATCTAGCTAAGTGACACAGTGGACAAATCATCACCCCTGGACCCAGGGGGATCCCAGTCAAAACCTGGTCTCAGACACAAGACAGTCACCCACTGTACGACCCCAGGTATGTCCCCCAGCTCCAATTATTTATGGTTCTCTAGGGTCTTGTATTTGAAAGTCAAATTTGCCATTCAGTTGAAGTCTTTTCATCACAAATATCTGAATGTCTTCTTTTTCATTAAAATCCCATTTTTCCTGCTGAAAGATTATGATGAGTTTTGCTGGGTAGGTGATTCTTGGTTGTAATCCCATTTCCTTTGCCCTTTGGGATATCATATTCCATGCCCTCCGGTCCTTTAATGTAGAAACTGCTAGATCTTGTGCTATCCTTACTGAGGCTCCACAGTACTTGAATTCTTTCTTTTTGGCAGCTTGCAATATTTTCTCCTTGACCTGAAAGCTCTGGAATTTGGCTATAATATTCCTAGGAGTTTTCCTTTTGGGGTCTCTTTCTGGAGGTGATCGGTAGAGTCTTTCAATTTCTATTTTAGCTTCTTCTCCTAGAATTTCAGGGCAATTTTCCCTGAGAATATCTTGGAAGATGGTGTCTAAGCTCTTTCCTTGATCATGGTTTTCAGGTAGACCAATAATTTTCAAATTATCTCTCCTGGACCTATTTTCCAGGTGGGCAGTTTTTCCCAGAAGATATTTCACATCTCCCTCTATTTTTTTATTCATTTGGATTTGCTTTTTTGTGTCTTGGTTTCTCATAAAGTCACTGGATTCCATTTGTGCAATCCTAATTCTTAGGCAATTATTTTCATCAGAGAGCTTTTGTACCTCCTTTTCCATTTGACTTTTCAAGCTGTTGACTTTTTTCTCATGTCTTTCCTGCATCACCCTCATTTCTCTTTCCATTTTTTCGTCTACCTCTCTAACTTTATCTTCAAAGTCCTTTTTGAGCACCTCTATGGCCTGAGACCAATTCGTATTTTTCTTGGAAGCTTTAGATATAGGGGCCATGATGTTGACATCTTCCTCTGAGGGTGCCCCTTGGTCTTCCTTGTTACTGAAGAAACTTTCTATGGTCCTCACCTTTCTCTGTCGGCTCATCTTGCCTTTCTTTTACTTGAGTTTTAGCTCCTTAAAGTGGGGCCCTGTTTCTAGGCTGCAGTATCCCAAGCTTAAGAAGTCCCAGGTGGTGTGATTTAAGGAGAATCAGGTTCTTCACTCGCCCGGCCTATTCCCTGGTCCTTAGATGACCCCAGACCAACTTGCTAATCAACCAGCTTTGTGTGTTGTGGTTGTTAGCTCCAATGAGCCTGTGCATCTCCCCCACCTGGGCCACTTCTACTCAAGCCTACCTCCGGGTTCTCAGCACAGGTGTAAAATCCAAGTTCTGCCTTAGCACCAGCATAGACCCCTGTAGTCTCCCCCCTTCCCAGTGCTCAGCCCACTCACCAGACTGTGAGCTTAGTTCCAGACTACACTGGTGCTTCAGTTTCAGAGGCTCTGGGGGTGTGCTTCTCTGGTGAGGCCTTCCTGGAACTGTATCTGTGTCAGGGTGACTGTGGGGTTGGGCTCAACTCCTGTATCAGCACAGTAACTCCCTCCTTCTGACCTTCCAAGCCGTTCTTGGTTAGAAGATGATTTCAGCACATTCTTCTGTGAGTTTTGCTGCTCTGGGCATTTTCCTATGGCATTATTTGGATGTTTTTTGGAGCGATTGTGTCATGAGTTCAGGAGCTCACTGCCTTTCCTCCGCCATCTTGGCTCCTCTCAAGAGAGGTAATTTTCACAAGAATTATATAATTATACTGTCCACACAACCCAAATTCATCCAATTGCTGCTGATATTTTACTTAACTCTGCATCACAGATCAAATAAGAAGTTCATCAAAGCTTTTTCAATTTATGGAAGTATCAGCAGTCCACATAATAGGCTCAAGCACATTATGTGTCCTATTTCCTGCAAAGCCAAGGGAAATCATCTTTAAGCATAATGTCACATCAGATTTCTTGGGATTATACAGAGAGAAAATTTTCCTTCTCACTTCACATGCAGGGTACAATATGATAATGGTGATAGGAGTAAGGTGTGTGTGTGTGGGGGGGGGTTCTATTTAAAAATCTAAAGAAGTGTAAGAATTCTGTAACATGAAAGCAATGATAGTAACCCAAGTTATTACATAGCATTAAATGATTCAATGCTTTTGCAAAGCATCTATCTGACTGATTATCTTTTTAAGATTTTTTAAAAGCCCTTAGAGATGTCTCTGATATGATGTCATATGATTTGCCACTTCTTGTGAAGATCACCTCCAAATTGAAAAGGTAGGGTAGCAGAATACACTTTCTGGCTTTGGGTTGTGACTCTATAAGTTCCCTGACTACTGTAGATATTTTCCCCAATTCTCCAAGAGTGAGACCAAATGGTATTTTAGGCTAGAAAATAAAAATTCGCCTTTGGAGAACATGAACTGATTTAATGAAGACAACACTTTGCAGCACAGCTGAAATTTCACTTACCTTTTAGCTTTAGGCCATTGGTTTAAGTCCAAGTTGACATATTCAGCTCCTCAAGTCCCAGGTGGACAAACGTCCACCACATAAACCCATTGTACATAATCTTGTAATTTTGGCAGTCAGTGAATTGGAGTAGCCTGAAATGGGTACTATCACAGAATAAATTACTTGGAACAAAAGAAAAGGAGGAAAAGCAGGATGAAAACCTCCACAAGGATAGCTCTGAAATAAATCTAATCATTTCCTTTTGCCACAACCACCAGAAGTTTCTTTTAATACATATACATATATAGTTATACAATATATATCATGGATATTAAACATATTCATATATTTAATATAGTTTTGAAAAATTAACATGAGGGGAAAATGTATGTTTATTCTGAATTTATAGTGGAAAATGTTAGGGAAAGGGATTATTAAATAAAGGCCACTCAAGAATGATATTGGAACATTATATATATATATATATATATATATATATATATATATATATATATATATATATATATATATATATATATATATATATATATATATATATATATATATATAAATAAAGGGTACCAAAATGGCCACATCCTTTGCATTTTTAAAAAATGACATACAAGTACTAAATGTCTGTTGCCAAGAAAATGTTATTATCTAAATTAGGTTAATGAAAAATACCCTAATTACTGTTACAAAGAAGATTTAGCTTATAAAAACAAATCTGAAGGCCAAATATCAGATATGCTAAGAACTTAGGAAGATTTGCTACATTTATTATAAAATTCATTGTGGTTTCTAATTCTTTATTTCCCCCCCAAATAAGAAATTAGCCTGACAACTTTTCAATTTTAAATATTAGAAGATAGATCATTAAGGTAATTTTTGAAAATCTTTTAAAAAGTATTTGTGTGTATGTGTGTGTGTGTGTGTGTGTGTGTGTGTGTGTGTGTGTGTGTGTGTGAAGGAGAAAACCCTTTAAATATGTAGTAGGGCTGCTGAATTGAAAGCAGCATAAAGTATAATTTCAAACTCCTCCTTCATTGAAGAGAACATAAAAGCTTTGATATATAATAGGAAGTCAAAAATAATAAAATCTCTAGTCAGCCATCATTTGATATTTTTTAAAAAATCCTTTCAAATACTCCCTCCATTCACCACATTACCCTGAGAGCTAGCTTTGGGATGCAGAAGCATATCATCAGGCACAGAGATCCTAATGGGTTCTAGGCTAAGCTCTTAGCTCTATGATTTTCTGAGATCAATAGGGATATAAGCAAGCCTCCCTATTTAAGTTATTTTCCCAATTCTTATCTCATATAGACCCCATAAACTATTCTCAGAGACATGGTTCTTACTCAAGGGAACTCAACTCTGTAGTTATCTAAAGTTCCCCAGAAGCAGAATCCTTGGGTGGAAGAATGATTACAGGTCATTTCTAAATGATTCTGCCATAGTAAACCCTAGAAAATCCATTAGAAAACGTTAATCAAGAGCTCATGATTCCTTATTAAATGAATGGTATAGACATATGATATGAGTTAAAAGAAGTGATCTCTGTGGGCTAGAGTACTTTTAAAATGTTCTATGGAATCACAGTATTTTAAAGTTTCAAGAGACTGCACCACCACCATCTAATACCACTACTATCATCATCACTTTTCTGTAACACTAAGATTTACAAAGTGCTTCACATTTTCTAATTAATCCTCACTATGACACTTTTCTGCAGTGCCTATTATTTTTATCTTCACTTTCTAGGTAAGGAAACTGAGGCTGTAGGGCATTAAATGAATTGCCCAGAGGCACACAAATAGTAAGGGTTGGAAGGAATGTTTGAACTCAGATATCTCAAAACCAAAATATGAATATCAGGTACAATTTATCCTATAAATGTTCATCTAGGATCTGCTTAAAGATTTCTGGTGAGGGAGAACCCAAGAGATGGAGCTTTAGTTGAATCATGAAGCAAAGGCAGGATTTCTAAGAGGGAAAAATTATATGAGCAAAGACTTAGAGGTGAGAAAATTTGGGAAATAGTGAATAGCTTAGTTTGGTTAGCATGAGAATTATATAGAACAGTACTGGTGGAGAGGAATAAACAGGTATGGTGGGTTCAGATTGTGGAGGACTTTAATACCAAAAGAGAAAAAATGGGGAGTCATTGAAGGATTTTTGAGCAAGGAAGAAGTGCAATAATCCCACTTGCTAAAAGACTCTTCTCCATCTTCTGATATAATAGAGTACCTTGTATCAGTTTTGCTCTATTTTTCTACTAAGTCTTGGGAGATGTACATATGTCTTCTCTCTGACTAGATTGAGAACTCAATGAGGAAAGAGAACATGTATTCTTCATGTTCTCCATAACACCTACTATATAGTAAGTGTTCAAAAATTTGTAAAATGAATGGATAAAAGAAAGAAGTAGATAGTTTGTTCTAGTCAAGGAGACTTGAATTCAAGTTCTATGTCTGACACATACTGGGCTTGTCTTTTGTGACCCTGAGCTTGTATTTTCACCTGTCAGAACCTCAGTAAACTCTCTAAGGCTAAAAATTGGAAAGCAGGTACTGATCTGTATTGGGAATCCACTATAACATTGAAATCCTAAGTATAGTACAAACAAATATGGAGACAAGTTGTAAGATGGCTTGGTTAGAAGATAGGAAGAAGAGAGGATGAGCAGTTAGAAGGTTATGCTTCAATATCACAAAGTGAAAGGTAACAAAGGTACTGAGTGTAAGTGGTAATATATAGGAAGCAAGGGATTAGAAACACTGAAAAAATAGACAGCATATGACAAGTGATTGGATATAAGGGCAAAGGAATGGGCAGAATAAAAATGTTTGGAACGTTTTGACTTGGGAAACTTGTAAACCCAGAATACCTTGTCCAGATATACAGAAATCACAGGTAGGATACTATTTGGTAGGAAGGGAGATGATCGTGGTTTTAGAAATATTCAATTTTACATGACAGGAAAGCAATTAGAGATTTAAGACAAGACTTTAGTCATGACTAAACTAAATTCATAGAAGTTATCTACACAAAGATGATAGTCCTGAGAATAAATAAAATAAAAAAGGGAAGAAGGAGGTAAAAAAGACACAGTGGAAGGAGAGGGGGAGAGAAAAAAGAGAGACAGAGGAAGAGTCAGAGACAGAGAGAAAAGCACAGAGGATTGAATCATAATTTAGAAGGGTCAATAAGCAAAGAGGACTTGATGAAGGAAAACCAAAATGGGCAAGAGTCACAGAAAATGAGAGCTTTTAAAAAGGCTTAGTCAACGACGTTAAATTTTATAAAGGAATTAAGAAGGATAACTGAGAAAAGCTTGGTAGACAATTCCATCCTGAAGCCAACTAGCTAAAAGCCCCTAATGTTCATTGCTCTTATAATCTATGATGCCCAAATGTATGCTGTAATAAGATCCATTCTGTGTCTATACTATCCATGTCTAAGGCATTTGGTAAAGTTATTTTTAAAATTAAATGTAAGTTTTTCAATGAACAAAGATCTATAGTCTCTCATAAACAATAAAAATCAAATCCTTGTAACAAATATTCATAGTCACCAAAATTAATTCCCATATTGACCACATTGAAAAATATGTCATTCTGTACCCTGAGTCCATAACCTAAAGATAGGTGGGTAGTATGTTTCATTATTGATGCATCGAAATCATGCTTAGTCATTCATTTGATCAAGGTTCTTAAGCCTTTTTTTAAAAAGCCATTTGTCCTTATAATATTGTTATTGTATAAATTGTTCTAATTCTGGTCACTTCACTCTGTATCAATTTATAAATCTTCCCAGGTTTCTTTGAAACGGCCCCTTTCATAATTCTTACAGAATGATAATATTCCATTATAGTCACATACCATATTTATTTAGCCCTTCCTTCTTTGATGGCCATTCTTTTAACTTCTAGTTCATTGCCATACCATAATGCTGATATAAATATATTTGTACATATGGATCCTTTTTCTCATTTTTTTATGTCTTTGGGGAGCATATAGAGGTCCAGTAGTGGTATCACAAGGTATCACAGTTTAGAAACTTTTGAGCAGTTCTATATTGGTTGCCAAAATGACTAGAGTAGTTCAGAACCATACCAAAATGCATTGATATGCCTGCTTTCCCACAGACCTTCAAACATTTGTCATTTAGCTTTTTTGTTAATTTTACCAATTTTGTTGGGTGTGAAATAGAACCTTGGAATTATTTTCATTTGCATTTCTCTAAACTGTGATTTCTAGAAACCTAGTGATTTCTAATCAATGATTTTATTCATATGGCTGTTAATAGGCTGGATCTCTTCCCTAGAAAGCTGGCTGTTCCTTTCCTTTGTCCTTTTATTACTTGCAGAACTTTTGATAAAGTTTTGAACTTATTAAACGTGTACCTTTACAGTAACACATCTCATCAGCACTATCAATTCAGAGATTTACATTTTACCCTCTTGTACCAAAAGTCTAGTGAGGGCAAACTTATCAAACTCTTCAAATCTCTTCTAATTGGCACAGAACTTTCATTTTGGGATTTTAAAAATTACATATTGATTCAATTCACAAAGGAAATCTCCAAAAGCACCTTTCAACTGGTTGAGAAATTGGCATTTTGCTGTCCATTTATCATAGGTAAAAAATGCTCTTTCCAAAATTGTCAACATCAAGATGTCATGACTTTTTGGCTAGACTGAGACTTTAAAAAAAAGGAGGGTGAAAGAAGGGTCCCAAATTTTTGCTCAGGATGAAATGTTAATGCCTCTGAGGGATAATTCATCATAATGTGGAGATAACTCTTGGTTGCTAAAGCTATGCGATCAAAATATAAGCTATGGAAGGTGCTACCAGGCTGGAAAAATTTTGAATTTGGGTGCAGGAGTCTGCTCAGTGGCCCAGTGGATAAAGCCTGTAGTCATAAAAACCTGAATTCAAGTCCAATCTCAGCTGTGTGACCCTGGGCAAGTTATTTAATTTCTCTCTGACTCAATTTCCTCATCTACAAAACGGGGACAATTATAGCACCCACCTCCCAGGCTTGTTTTGAGGATCAAATGGCACATTTGTAAAGTGCTTTCCGAACCTTAAAGTGCTATATAAAATGTTAGTTATTATTAGAAAAAACTTACAGTCACCCAATATATTTATCTGTTTCATGAGTCACTAAAGAATTCCTCCTCTAAAGCTGACTTGCTGATTATGAACATCTCCATATTTAGGGTAGCTGATCCTCCAGAACTCACTGGTCTATGTTTCACAAATTCCACTCTACTCTGTTTTTGTAAATAGAGCTTCTTCTTCTTCTTCTTCTTCTTCTTCTTCTTCTTCTTCTTCTTCTTCTTCTTCTTCTTCTTCTTCTTCTTCCTTCTTCCTTCTTCCTTCTTCCTTCTTCCTTCTTCCTTCTTCTTTTTTGGTGAGGCAATTGGGGTTAAGTGACTTGCCCAGGGTCACACAGCCAGTAAGTGTTAAGTGTCTGAGGCTGGATTTGAATATTCCAGGGCCAGTGCTCTATCCACTGCACCACCTAGCTGCCCTTTAGAGCTATTTCTTCTTTATTAAACCTAACCTACCTCCTTGTTCTCCACAGTCTTTGAAGAACATTTCTGGTCATGATCCAGCAATCACAAATGTCACTTCTTTATTCTCTCTATGTAACTGTTTCTTGGAGGCTAGTGACTTAAACTTGTCAAGGACTTTTAGGAGCTTTTGCACCAACCCTGGTTTTTTTAGATATGATCTCTTTCTAGACCCCCCCTCCCTTTTCTTTTTGTTTTTTCTAGTCCAAAGAGTATACGCAGAAGCAAATAGGAGTTGAATAGTTCTAGAATCTCTTAGAGGCACTAACATTGCTCCATTCATCCTGAACAAAAATGGAAACTCTTCTTTCACCCTTTAAAAAACAAACAAACAAGGGGACAGCTAGGTGGCACAGTGGATAAAGCACCAGCCCTGGATTCAGGAGTACCTGAGTTCAAATCTGGCCTCAGACACTTGACACTTACTGGCTGTGTGACCGTGGGCAAGTCACTTAACCCTCATTGCCCTGCAATAAACAAACTAATTAATTAATTAATTAAAAAACAAAACTCCGAATCTAGCTAAAAGGTCGTGACATTTTATGCTCTTCACCATTCTCAGCCCCTTCTGAGCTGGAGCACTCTTGACAAAAATCTTAATAGGACATGCTTGTATCCAATTGTCCAATATGTGCTATTACTTCTATCTTATGTACATGCCTTTTAAAAAAAATCTAAGAAAACTCCTTCTCTTCTTTCTCTAAGTGACTGTTTCTCACTGTCTTCATTCCACAGTGCAGAAAGTACCCTTGCTCTGGAATCAGAGGTCATGGGTTCAAGTTCTGACTCTCACTTTAGTGTGACCTCCAGTAAGTTACTTAATTACCTTTTGTCTCAGTTTCCCCATATTCAAAATGAGGGAATTGGCCTAGATGGCTTCTGGGGTCCCTTCCAGCTCTAGAACTGGGATCAGATGATCCAATAATCTCTCTTGAACTGACTTCCCCTGGAGAATTTTATTCCATTAGAGGCATCATGGTATAATGAAATGGGTGCCAGGTTTGGAGTAAGATGAAACCTAAATTAAAATCCCATCACTGATTCTTAATAGTCATAACTAGGCCAGTCATCTAATCTTTATTAATTTTAATTTCCTCATCTATAAAATGGGCATAGAAATAACCGTAATAACTCTCAGGGCTATTGTGAGGATTGAAATAATGTATTTAAAGCATTTTTCAAACCTTTTCTTTTTCTATAAATGTCAGCCTCTAGCTTGTTGCTGTCTAATATCTATTCTATCTAGAAGTGGGCTGGAACTACCTGCAACTAGATAGAGCTAATGGTTAAATTTGTATGAGCATTCACACCTCCTAAATCAGCAAATGCTACAAATCAAGGCTTGATTTTGTTGTTGTTGTCGTTGCTGATTGTCTGGATTGAAGAAAATGATGGAGAAAATGTTAATCATGCAGATTAAACTTTCCCCCAGAAAGCCAGCTGTTAAACATTCACCAGCATGCTGCTGTTTCTATCTCGCTTTTTTCTGACCACTTTGAAATATGCTCTCTGAAAGTCTCAGACCATGCTAGACTATATCCAGCTTTATTCTGCTCTATCACAAATTCTATCTGAAGTTGTCTCCTTTACCCAAGTGTTGTGGACCAAACCTGACCCAGGCTAGTGTAGAGGTTTTGTTTGTTGTTTAGTCATTTTTCAGTCATGTCTAATGATTCCTGAACCCAGCTGGGGTTTTCTTGGCAAAGATACTGGAGTGGTTTGCCATTTCCTTCTCCACCTTATTTTACAGATGAGGAAACTGAGATAAATAAGGTTAAGTGACATGCCCAAGTTTCACACAGCTAATAAGTGTGAGGTTGGATTTGAACTCATGAAAAGGAATCTTACTGACTCTTTGGCTGGCACTCTCTCCACTGTGCCACTTAGTTGCCCCAGTTAGAGGTAACCCTTCTCATATGGAAACATCTTGGCTATGGGACTTCCATCCTATCTAAGGGGCACTAATTCTTCTTGGACTGGCCTTTTTATTCCTTCGAATAAATGACTAGATCCCTAGACCTCTAGACTGGAAGTTTTATGTGGCTTCATATAGCCCATAACAATCCTGAGTGCAGTCCAGACCAGATTAAAGTGTGATTAGGAAATGTTAACAAAATAAATAATACAGTTAAACAGATAAAATTACATTGTAACACTGTCAATATGTGATCCTTACATATGGAGTAGTGTAACGATTGGAATGACGCCACCTGCTGGAGACTTACTGTAGAAAAGCTCCACCATGAGGAGAAGGCCTCTGAGGGCAAGGCCATACAGCTTTTCTTTGGTGTCAGGAAGTGATGTTTGCTTGTGGGAGGAAGAGGGGGTGAGGTGGACACTCTGGCTGTCTTTCCTCAGGGCTCTGGTGGAGAAGGGAGTGAGAAATGAACTCTCCCTTTAATAGAAAGATGAATCTAGGGCTTTCTCTTTCTCTTTACCAAATTCTTATTCTCCTTAATAAATGCTTAAAAGTCTAACTCTTGATAAAGCTTATAATTTATTGGAGACTACTCATAAGATATTTTAGACAGAGTAGCTAGAATTTTAGTCCCTTACAGTATTATCCCTGTTTCTATTTGAGTTTGATACTGCAACTCAAGATAAATCAAGTTTTGGGAATAGTTTCTCTAATCTTGAGGGATAAACCTAGCCCTGTGTATATGACGGGACCCTATTAAATATCTCTCTTATCACTTCAAGATTCCCATCATTTCTAGAGCAACAAAGCAATTCTTTGTTGATATAACCCAAGCCCCGAATAGCATTCCACCCCTCTTCTCACCCATATCTTGTTTTGTCCAACTTTCGAAAAATGAAATTTTCTTTAAGGAAAACCAAGAAATTATTAGTTGTTCTCTTTTTGGCAAAAAAAAAAATTCCAGAAGGTTCCTGGATAATTAAAAGAAGTCTCCCTGTCATGGGTATAATATGTCTCCATGTCACTTATTTTGCCTCATATTTTTTCCCATTTTATCAGGTGATAACAGAATAAAGGTTTCCAAGTTGGAATGTACCAGTATAAAACAATCCACTGATTATTTATTGTATTTATTTCTAATCTAAAACAAAAAAGGAGTTAATCTTACTAATATTTATTATGTGGATACCTTCACTCAGTCAGCATGTCTGACAGTTACTATACCAATAAGGTACTTGAAGTAGCCTGAGGGAAGTGTAGGAGTTTCACAACTTAGAGGGGCTGACAATGGCCCCCTCAATCATTCCCTTGCTTTCAATATATTGCAGCATGTTGGTATTTACATGTGTTTGGCTATGTAGATTTAAGGATTTCATTGTGGCGTTTTAAATAAACCAACAAGAAACAATGAATTGAAGACAATACTAATAATGGGAACACAAGCAAACAACAAGAAAATGGCAGTGTTGATAAAGCTCTTACTCCTAGAATAAATGAGCCCTTTTCAAAGTGTAAAAACAATGATTTTTTTTCCTCACAACAGATGAAAATTAGTCAAAAAGTTTTTAAATCATCAAGATTATTTAAAATTCAAATTTATATCCACTATTGTTATTATTGAACATTGCCCTAAATTAAAGGTTCCTAACATTTTTTTATGTCATGGACCCCCCCTTTTTGCAGTCTCAGAATAATGTTTTTAAATGCATAAAATAAAATTCAGGATTATAAAGGAAACTAATAATATTGAAATACATTTTTCCTCTACTCAGGTTCTAAGGCTTGAAATATCTCTAAGGTGTCTTCCAAGATTTCTGATTGCCCTTAATTCTAGTTCTTTCTTTCTATTGATTATTTCAGATTTTTTCCTTCATATAGCTTCTTTGTACATAGATGCTGACATGTTATATCACCCCTTAGTGAGGTACTAGAGAGCAGGTGCTGTTTTTTACCATTCTTTGTACCCCATTGTTTAACACAGTATTTAGTACATATGTAATACATATGTACTGACTAACTAAATATTTTATGAAATAACGTATTCTTGTTGTTGTTTAGTCATTGTTAGTAATGTCATACTATTTGTGGACCCTTTGTACTTTTCTTTTTTTTTGCGGGGCAATGGGAGTTAAGTGACTTGCCCAGGGTCACACAGCTAGTAAGTGTCAAGTGTCTGAGGCCGAATTTGAACTCAGGTACTCCTGAAACCAGGGCCGGTGCTTTATCCACTGCACCACCTAGCCAACACCCCGCCCCCCCCCCCCCCCCCCCCCCCCGCCCCTTGTACTTTTCTTGGCAAAGATAGCGGAGTGGCTTACCATTTCCTTTTCTAGCTTATTTTATAGATAAGAATAGACAAACAGGGTTAAATGACTTGTCCAGGGTCATACAGCTAGTAAGTGTCTGGGGCCAGATTTGAAGTACCATATTAACTGCCATTTACTGCCATTAACTGCCACGATCCTTTGTGGTTATAGAGTGCTTAGCGATAGATTGTCTTATTTGATCTTTACAACAACTCTATGAAGTATGTTTTATATATAAGGAAATAGGCTCAAGGTATTACAGTCAGTGAGTGCAGAGCTAAGACTTGAAGCCATGACAAAAGAAGACTTTTAGGAAAACTAACTCAGAGTGGAGATTTATATCACTTTAGGCTCATAGCTTAAAGATGGAAGGGATCTTAAAGGTCAACTAATCCTACCCTCTTATTTAACAGTTGAAGAAATTGAGGCCCCAAGTAATATGGGTAGTAAGTGGAATGTCATGAGGAAATTGGTGGTGGGGGTTCTATGTAAAGAATTACAACTCTCACACAAAGTCCGATTAGAATAAAATGGTCTTTTATTTGAGCGCTGGAGAAAGTGACCAAGAGGGAAGACTTCACTCTTATGAAGGAGATGACTTGGAGACATCTTTCTCTTCAAATGGAAGAAAGGCCAAAGCTTTTATAGAGGATAGATGGGGTGACCACCTGACAATGGGAAGTTCCCTTTGTGGGTGGGGTAAACTTGAATGAGGGGTGGGATGTTTCTTTTGGAATGATAGAGTTATCCCAGTCTCTTAGCTCAGGTAGTAGACATGCCTAACTGACTTTCCTGCCATAGAATTTAATCTCCCCTAATTTCTTAGGTGTGTCCCTCCTGATAACTAGTTGTCCAATTTAAACTATAATAGTCCCTTAATTCCTCCATATGTCCCAAGACCCATGTCAGGAAGAAACAGAAATATTAATATGGTCAAATCAAAGTGAGACAGAAATATTTGATCTATTGGATTTGTTCTGAATTGAATATTGTATAGCCATGCTTACAATAGCACAAACTAGGCGATTTATATTTCCTTTTAGAGGCCTAGCAATTATGAAAAATTATTGCAACATTTAAAGTGTGTGCCAATACCTTCCCATAAACATATGTATATTGATGAGTCACTTGATACTTTATGATTTTTGACAATGAGAAACAGTAACAAACTTCTGTTCGTCATAGTTCCTGAGCTATGAAGAATTCATTTGGAGAAAATAAAAATCATGGGACCCTATAATACATTACGATCATTGAACATCTCTCTCGCTCTGTCTCTCTGTCTCTCTCTCCTAAAAGAATTATTCTCTGAGAATACATGAATGGAAAAGGAATAGGACCAAGGATGTAATGAGAGTGAGACATGGCAGATAGGTAGCCCAAGTACTTACACTGATATCTACAAGATATTAAAAAAGCCAGAAGAGGGTGTCCTGTACTAGGAGGAGATACTCTTTGGGAGATCTTTGGGAAAAATACACTAGAATCATTATTGATGTGGATCAATCAGTTTCAATTTGCACCAGTAGAGGTAGCATCTGCATCAATTAGATATTGATGTATTACGATGCAACTGATGTACTGTGATATAGTATGATGAAATCATTGGAATATTAAAGCAAAGAGTTGCTCCACATCTGGTGATCATCTCTATTAAGAATTTTTAGCAGGATTCTAAGTAATATATAGAAGTTATACACAGGTACTCTGAACAAGTAGATTACCTTGGTGAAGTGAAAGCCTTTCTCTCAAGGGAGGGTTTTCCAAATCTTGGTTCTATATGCTGATTCTTCAGTGGAGATTTTATAGCCAGATTGAATGGCATTAAGCATCTTTTTCCTGGAAATTATAAAAACCAAAAATTATTTAATTTTTTGTCTATAATTTATTCAGCTATATGTATGCAGTCATATATTTATATACATAAAATATCCAAATACCACTGGGTGGTGACTTATGTAATGGAAAATATGTATTCTTTAAAAAAGTTAGGCTAAAATAGACAGCAAAGTTCAATATAAAAATAAAATGTTTTTTATAATAATCAACTGTGGGAAGGCTAAGTAAGCCTTAGGGAAGTAAAAAAGTAAGTGTTCATCAGATTCCTTGAAATACATTTGGTTATTCTGCAAGGAGATAAAACATTCAGACAATAGGTTAGAAACTGATTCTGTTGCTGTACTTGACCCATCTTATACTCTCCATCCTCAGCACCATATCTGGCACATAGTAGGTACTCAAAAATATTTATTGACTGACTAACTTATTTACAGAAGTGTCATGGATTTAAATACTTAGATGGCAATTTGACATTCAGGGCAGATTCTAACTGGTGCCCACTCTTGTCCCTGCTCCTCTGTTATTTTGTAGCAGTACCTGGCAAGGCATGAGGAAGGATTAGTACAAGACATTGCACACAGTTGTTACTTAATCAATGTTGGTTGGATTGAAGTGGGGCATTTAATATCCTCGGACTTGGTGGGAAATATTAAACCTCCTTCATGAAAGCCCCATTCTTTTTTTTTTTTTTTAGTAACGCAATTGGGGTTAAGTGAACTTGCCTAGGGTCACACAGCTGGTAAGTGTTAAGTGTCTGAGGTCGGATTTGAACTCAGGTACTCCTGACTCCAGGGCCGGTGCTCTATCCACCGCACTACCTAGCTGCCCTGGAAAGCCCCATTCTTAACTAAGCTGCAATGACAGTGATCCATCGCATAGCTGCCTCCTGTACATTCATATCACTTGTTGGCATTTAGATAATGATCTTTTAACCAAAAATAATAATAATTACTGAGCTTTACTTTAAAAACCTAGCATTTATATAGTACTATAAGGCTTCTAAAGCACTTTACATAATGTTTTCTCATTTGATCCTAACAACAACCTTGTGAGATGGATGTTATTATTATTCCCATTTAACAGATTAAAAAACTAGGCTGAAGGAGATTAAATTTTTGCTTAGAGTGACACAGTTCATACATGACTGAGGTAGGACCATGAACTCATGTGTTCAAAATTTTAAAAAGTCCAGAACTCTATCAACTGTGCCACCAAATTGCTCCTTCCAAGGCACAACCCTGGTGTGGTGATAGAATACCGTCTTCTGAGTCAGGAAGACTTGTGTTCAGACCCACTTCTAACACATATTGGCCATATGACCCTGGGCAAGTCACTTCTCTTCCTTTCCACCCCAAGGCAATTCTCTAACTAGCAGAACAGGCACTGTTCTGCAACGTCAGAGGAAATTTCCTTGTAGAAGTTCCCTATACCAACAAAATCATAAATCTGGTTAAAAAATTGCCTGACACTTATACTGTTTTATAATCTAGATGCACTTTGTATTTTCTTATTTAAGCCTTGTAATGAATGACCTTGTGACATAGTTATTTGCAGTTATCATTGACTTCATATTATTTCCTTATATTATCCCCACTTTCTTCCCAGCTCACTCTCCAATGTCTCATCTTCATTCCTGACTTTCCTCTGTCCCTTTCTTTAGAAAAGAAGTTCCTTGACAGGAGGGACAGTCTTATTTTCTTGTTGTTTTTTATTCCAAGCACCTTAGCACAATGCCTGATATGTAGTAAGCACTTAATTATCTATATCTATTTTTACAGATAAGGAAATAATATCTCAGAGTGCCAGTGTATACCCATCTAATCATACTGTTTCTACCTCCATAGCATCTCCTGTATCTGTTGTCTTTTCTCTATTCACATAATCACCAACCTTGGATAAGCCCTCATTGTGTCTTACAAGACTAAGCAAACTGACAGATTCATAGTTAGTGCTTATTATAAACACTTGTTGATTTGAACTATAAAAATAGCTTCTTAATTGTTGTTCCTGTTTCAAGTGTCTCTCCTCCCCAATCTGCACTTCACATGAGTACCAACACACTATTCCTAAAGCAGAGATGCCACTTCTTGATTTAGAAAACTCCCAATGGCTTCCCATTGTTCAAAAGATCATATGCAGACTTTGCTGATTTACATTTAAAATCCTTAGCCACTTGGCTCCAAGCTTATCTTTCTAGGTTTCTGATGTATTTGTCTCCTTCATGTCTGCTCCAGCCCAGCCAAATTGGTATTGTGGTTCTCCACAGCGACATTCCATCTTCCATATCCATGTCTTTGCACTGGCTATCTATCTGCATGACCGGAATGCGCTGGCTCCTCACATCCACTCAGTTCTTTCAAAGCTCAGTTCAAGTGTTATTTCTGCATAAGATATTCCTTCTTACCCCAGTTTTGCCAGTTGTTCTCCACTAAAATTACCTTGAATTCGCTTTTGATACCATTTGCGTATATTTATATGCATACTATTATTTTTCCCAATAGCACATAAACCCCATTGAGGTCAGGGATGTTTTCTCTTTTGTCTTTGTATTCCCTCATGCCCAGCATAGTATATGGCATATTGTAATCAATTCCTAATCAATTCTTAATGATTGATTGATTATGGAACCTCATAAAAAAGAGAAGAGTGTTTTGCTCAGTAAGCACTGATGGAATGTCACTGGTAGATACAAAGTCATCCCTGTATCACTAATACAAAACACAGCGCCTGGCACATAGTAAATGCATGTTAAATTGCCTACAACTAACCTTTATGTAATAGTAGTAGGGCTTGACTTCACAGTGAAAGACAATAGGAACAAATACTGGATGCTGATCATACACAATTGGCCTTTTCTTGTGTTGGTTTTTTTTAAGTCCAGAGTATATGTGTTTTTGGTTTTTGTTGTTGTTGTTGTTGTTTTTGCTGGGCAATGAGGGTTAAGTGACTTGCCCAGGGTCACATAGCTAGTAAGTGTCAAGTGCCTGAGTCCAGATTTGAACACAGGTCCTCCTGAATCCAGGGCCTGTGCTTTATCCACTGTGCCACCTAGCTGCCCCATCCAGGGTATATGTGGACAAATATCAAAATACCTAAGGTTTTTCACATCCATATTTTTTTTCAGCAACTGAAATCTGCAAAAAGATTTCCAAAGATAAGTTAAACATATTAGAAAAATCTGTATATAATAAACCTCTTTGAAGTTGGAGCCATCTTTAGATACGTTCTACATTTAAAAGGGTTTTTGCCATCCAGTTGCTCAGGCTTCACAAATTGCTCAAGGGCTTTGTTAACACTCTGGGTGGTTTTTATCACCAGTGAAATATCAAAGTATGAATTGAAAGTATCTAAAATTCCTCTGCAGTTCATATACTTTATTCAAGATCTCAGGTAGTCTCCAAACATTTGACAAATGAGGGAGGTAGCCTGGAAATGTTAAAGAAAGCAATGGAAATTTAGTGAAACAGATGGTAAAATTCCCTCATTCTTCCTATTTCTCCCTTGCCAGTGCATTCTTTGGAGCCTCAAAAATGCCTTAAAGTAAATATCACTAATGTTGGCCACTAGTACCATTTAAATTTATTACTGCTTAAAATATAGAAATGACAGGCTGTTGGCCAGGGATGGAGTATACTTAACAAGGGCTGATAAAATACATTGGCCTACAATTTTGGAATTCCAATCAAAAGGGCTTTGAACCAAAAAAAAAAAAAAAAAGGATGAAGAAAACTGCCTATGTAGATCCACCAAGTTTGATACAGAAAAGCTTGTATTTGGTAGAATATTCTTTTTCCCCATAGTAAAGCGGTGGGGGGGGGGGAGGATAGAAGAAGAAACAACCAGGAATCCATAGGGAACAAATCCATAAAATGGATTTAGTAATAAAATGCATTCCTTCATATGCCTGTACACAAATGCACAAAGGGCAAGAAACCAATAAGAAACCCTAATGTAAGAAAACAACCTTTACCTTAGAGGTATCATTGAGACTTGATGGGATAGACACTGTGACTACAAATTACTCTGAAAGGGTATAACTTATACAAAAGGAAAAGGATAACTGAAGGGGCAAGATACGAAAAATGTATATGAGGTAATTTAGGAAAGAGAGAAGGGAAGTACCCACAACATTTAGCACAGTGCTAAGCACATAGGAACCACTTGTGTGTTGAATGAAAAAATGAATGAGTGAATGATCAAATAAATGATCTCTATCATGTCCACACCCTAAACTAGTAGAGGATGGAGGGGCTCACTTTTGGATTTCATTCAGCACCGACATTCCATTCACTTTGACTTTTTGGCTTGAATATATTTTTTTTCTATACTTCTGGATGTAAATAAAATTACTAAGCATATTGTCTTTCCTTTACCTATTTGCTAAAGTAAATAAAATGAGAGGGTAAGGGAAGAGGAGAAAGAACATGAATGACAAGTTTGATATACTCATAAAACCACTGAAAGGTAAGAATGGGAAAAGAAGAAAATCTGCCTTTTCACAAGTTGTCAAATTCATGAGAGACTTCAAATAATCTTAGACCTTCTTTGATCTTGTGAAATGCTCTTTAAACTCTCTTGCAACTTGCAGATCTATTAAGAAAAGAAGAGCATAGAACATGGAAAGGGTTAGTGATTCTCTGATCATGCCCATATAATTAAGGGCAAAGATTTTGGGCAGAAGAACAAATTCTTTCTTTTGTCCAAAGGTCCCTTGGATAGCAAATGTACTCTGAAGATGCTGAAATAGTAGAGTAAAAGACCTCCAAAGTAGTAAACAGGGGGCAGCTAGGTGGTACAGTGGATAAACCACCGGCCCTGGATTCAGGAGGACCTGAGTTCAAATCCAGTCTCAGACACTTGACACTTAATAGCTGTGTGAGCTTAGACAAGTCACTTAACCCTCATTGCCCAGCAGGAAAAAAAAAGTAGTAAACAGAGCATGAAAAAGAATTTTTAAAAATAAGTTTTCTAACTCTAGAGAGATTTTCCCTCCCTCTCCCTGGATATTATTTTACTCATTTACAAAATGTGGTGGGGGGAGGGAGGGGAGACTAGATGATCTCCGAAGTGATCGAGTAAGCCCCGCAAAGCTTGAAAATCTTTAAGTTCCAGTATGTGAGAAGTCATTCAAGAGAAGGAACAGTTGCTTCCAACCACTCAAGTATGAACCCATTTATATTTTCAAAAGTGATTATAATCCCCTTAAAAGGCGGGATTATAATTAATCTTGCCATTAGGGATGTAACAATTGATTAAATATTCAGGTAGAGTACCCCTTTTGCAGGTTGTGGTCCATTATAAATCAGCTATATATTTGGCTCAAAAGGGTGAAGCCCAGGAGCAGGTCATAATTCAGATTCTGCCCAAGGTAGTTCTAAGGAGTAGGTTTTCAGAGATTTGCTGGACATATTCTTCTCTTCGTTCAGAAATGAACATTAATGGTACTGTTTTGAATTTTAATATTCTTAAATATAACCCACTGATATAAATGAATCATAAATTTTTATAATTTTAAAATCAGCCTATCATCTATCTATCCATCTATCTACTTATAATACATACACACAGACATATACACACACATCCAAGTACATATATGTATACACATATATTTAAAAAGAAGCCTATATTGTAATCTACAAGATCAAGGCAAAGCCCCATACTACCCCCTAGTGATCAAAGTTTGATGACCTCCAAATAACAGAAAACACAGTAAGTGGACTTTAGATCACAAGAACAAAAAAATGCCCAGAAGCTACACAAGTCACTGCTGGTGTTCTTTACTTAGGATCCTTTTTATGATGGAAGAATAAAGCATTGGCTGTCAAGAGGCTGCAACTTCCAATTCCTTGGTCTGAAGCCTCAGTCTAAGTAACCAAACAAATAGGTTATGTATATACTCGAGAGAAAAGATGTAAAACCACAGAGGGAGGGGGAAGCCTCCAGGAATAAGGTTTGAAGAACAAAATAAAACAACAGGTCAGAAGCAGGAATTCTAACTTTAAATTGGTAATCACAAAGCTTGCACAGTACAGCTATGCCATGGAATGTCTAACTACATAGAAAATAACCCCCTTTAAAAATAGTTTGCTCAATGGAAGGTATGTAGGGTATGCGTGTATATTATAAATATGTAACATATTACTATCAAATGTAATCATATCTGAAATATTAGACATATCTGTTTGATTAGGAGTATCAAAGGTAATGATATCTGAGATCCTGAGAGATACATACATATATGTCTATATATTTCATGTCTAGATGATAAGTAGAGATATGAAATGTTATGTAGTAGATTAAGGAGTAGCCTTGGTGTCAGAAAGACCTGGGTTCAAGCCCAGCTTTCAGCACGTACTAACTATATGACTAATCATGGACAAGACACTTGGAGGATACTTTACAGACAAGTTTCCCATCTTCACAAATAGTTACACAAAACATACGGGACTATGTTAATGGTCTATGGGATCTCCTGGTATCAAAATCCTTCCAGTAATACAGAATGAAACCTGATCTACAACTTAGTAAATTAGTTCCAGAAAGTTGCTAGAAATAATGAATCAATAAACATTTATTAAGTACCTACTATGTGCTAGGCACTGTGCTAAGGCCTGGGGTTACAAAAAGAGGCAAAATAGAGTCCCTGTTCTCAAGGAGCAGACAATCAAATGGGGAAGACAAGATTAAAAATACATAGAAAGTGGGGGCAGCTAGGTGGCACAGTGGATAAGGCACCAAACCTGGATTCAGGGGGACCTGAATTCAAATCCAGCCTCAAACACTTGACACTAGCTAGCTGTGTGACCCTGGGCAAGTCACTTAATCCTCATTGCCAAACAAAACAAAACAAAATAAACAAAAAACCATACAAGGAAAAAGGAAATAATTAACAGAGGGAAGGCACTACTTTTACATAGAGATTAAATGACTTGTCCAAGGTGATACAGCCCATAAGTGTAATAGACTAAAATATCTTAAGAGGCATTGTGGCACAATGGATTGGGAGTCAATTTGTTTTAGTTACAGTCCTGCCTTTGACATATACTGGTTATATGACCTGAGCAAGTCACTCAACTTCAGTGTCCTAAGAAAATGTTTAAGGATATAAATTGCAGAAGAGATACTGAATTCTATTAGTATAGGGGATTTTCCCCATATAGTGATTCTCCCCATAGAGTGAAAGAACACTAGAATTCACTCATTCAAAATTTGTGATCATTAATATGAGGTTGTTGTTGAGTTGCTTCAGTTATGTCCAACTATTCATGATCCCCTTTGGGGCTTTCTTGGAAAAGCTATTGAAGTAGTTTGCCATTTCCTTCTCCAGCTCATTTTATAGATGAGGAACTGAGGCAAATAGGGTTAAGTGACTTGTCCAGGGTCATACAGCTAGTAAGTGTCTGAGGCCAGATTTGAACTCAGGAAGAGTCTTCCTGATTCCAATTCCAATGCTCTATCCATTGTGCCACCTCACTGCCTCCTGAATATGAGGATTAGGTTCAAATTAATTTCTGCTTTCCATAAAATTCCATATTGCTAGACAAATGAATAATGTTCATGTGCTAGCAAAAAAGAACTCCCCTACGCAGTCCTCCATTTCACCCTATTTACATTCTACCCATCCTTCCAGCCCAGTTCAAATACCAAGTGATACCTAAACTCTTAAAACTTGAAGTGCTCCCTTCTGTCACCATTTGATTTACTTTATATTCATTCTTGTGCTTATATTGCAATTAGCATTATATTTATCTTCATACTTTTTATCTATTAGATGAAAAATTCCTTGAGGGCAGGACCGATATTTTATTTATCTTATATACACAGTGTTTATATATATATATATATATATATATATATATATATATATATATATATAACTGTGCTAATTGCAAGAGTTAGGAGATTTGTGCACAGAAGAGACATTGAATAAATGTTTGTTGCATGAATGGTATAAACCTAGGTACTGGAGAAAGTTTAATTCAACAAAGTTGTTTTCAGCACTTTAAAAGTACCATGAAAATAATAAAAATTTGGTTCATTTTCATCTGTTTCAGAAAATCTCACAATCACATCAAATAATATTGGGATGGTAATGAAACAAAATACAGAATCTCAGAACTGGAAAGATCCTATCATAGGAGCTAAATTTTAACCATTCTTTTCCATGTGAGTTAGATTAGTTTTTCCTTAAAAGTTATTGAAGGGGCAGCTAGGTGGCGCAGTGGATAGAGCACCGGCCCTGGATTCAGGAGTACCTGAGTTCAAATCCAGCCTCAGACACTTAACACTTACTAGCTGTGTGACCTTGGGCAAGTCACTTAACCCCAATTGCCTCACTAAAAAAAAAAAAAAAGAAAGAAAAAAAGTTATTGAAACTATCCTGGTGACATGGTTGACTCATGAGATTAAAGGTTCAAACAGTGACATAATTGCCTTATTGATGGAATACAAAATAACTATAAGGAGCTCCAGACCAGCTTTCCAATGCTTCATTGGCCTCCTTATGGGATGCATAACTCAAAACCCTCCTAAAGGGCTCAAAACAGTTTTTCCCCTAAGCACTCTTTTCTAAAATTCTTTTATGAGTATAACTAAAAGAACAACTTATGCAATGACAACAACATTATAAAGAAAAACCATTTTGGAAGACATTCAAACTCAGATCAATGCAATATTAACTCATGATTCCAAGAAACTGAAAGTAAAATGTTACCCAATCCCTGCCTCAGAGGCTGTAGACTTCAAGTGCAGAATGGCACATACATTTTTAGATATGGTCAAGATAGAAATTTATTTTTAATGGATTAAGCATATTTATTATGAGGGACTTCGTTATTTTCATTGTTGTTATTGTTGTTGTTGTTGTTCAGTTTGGGGGAGGAGAAAGCAAGAGAAATATATTTTTAAAAAACCATATAGGGACAGCTAGATGGCACAGTGGATAAAGCACTGGCCCTGGATTCAGGAGGACCCAAGTTCAAATATGGCTTCAGACACTTGACACTTACTAGCTGTGTGACCTTGGGCAAGTCACTTAACCAGCATTGCTCCATAAAAAAAACAAAACAAAACAAAACCCCCAAAACCAAACTATGTAAAAATAAATAAGCAAAAAATAAAAATAAAACAATTTCTAAATATTCAAGCATTTTCTAAACATGAGTAAAAAGATAACATTTCAGCATTTCTTTGAATTTTCACACTAATTTAAACTGAGCAGCCTAATCTTTGCAAGAATAATGTCACATGGTAAAGATGCCTAATGATATTCTAAAAATGCAGCCTCTCAGTCCCTGGGGAGAATGATTCTTAGTCAATATTCTAGGGTCCTTATCTGGCTATACATTGGCCCCCTATATTTACACATAACATACACTTAAAATTATTTCATGTCACTTACTTGGGAGCCCAGAAAGCTAATTGAATTACTCTTACTCATGAATTTCTCCTTATTCCCTTTAACAATTTTGATATCACAACTATAGAAAGAGCCCCTTGGTCTACCACTCTAATGTGTGAAATGGGGTCTTATCCTAAAGAGATGGGCATACTTCTACATACTTCCATACTTCGAAAGGCTGGACCAAAAGCAACTGAAGAAGAATATTATTTATGTTTCCTCTTTTAAAATAATGTAATCATTTTTTAAAAGTATGTATTGAACATTTAAAAAATCATAGGAAATGTTACTTGAATCATTGGTATTCTCTTTAGAATGCTATACATGCATATATATACACATACACCAATATTGGGCAAGGCATTGCAAATAGACAATGTCATCAATAGGAAGATGCCAACAGACTGAATTGCATTTGGAAAATCAAACAATGCTTTCAATGGTCCCAATTTGCTCCCCCCAACAAAGGTCCATTTCTTAATTACCAACATTTTCCCATGATGCTGTATGGCTACAAATTATGAGACATGAAGACCTCAGAAGAATCAAAATTTCAGGAGATTCAAAGGGCAATGAAAAGGCCCATGATGGACATAAATAGGTTACATCAGATCAGAATACAAATGCAAGCACAGAAGACAGCCCTTGCCTTCAAGAAACTTATACTCTACTGAATCAAGACAACAAACATAAAGGGGAACTGAAAGCGGGGGAGGGGGGCAGGTAGTCATATGTTCGAGGAATGGTGAGGAGGAGGGAAGTAGCTGAGTCCTAGTTCTGTATAAGATAAAGTAAAAGCTCATCTATCAGATCTGGGTAGCTCAAGAAGGAGTATATAAGGAAGATGGCTAGAGAATAGTGTGGGTATGGTTGCAAAGTTAATGAGCTATTGAAAGAAAGAAAGAAAGAAAGAAAGAAAGAAAGAAAGAAAGAAAGAAAGAAAGAAAGAAAGAAAGAAAGAAAGAAAGAAAGAAAGAAATTAGGAAGAAGTAAGGAAAGAAAGAAGGGAAGGAAGTTAGAAAAAAAGTTGAAAGAAAGAAATGAAGAATGAAAGGAGAAAAAAAGAAAGAAAATAAATAAAAACAAAAGTGAAAGTAAAGTTGAAATTTCAATCCATCTAAGAAAAATTGTTTAGAAAGCACAAAGAATCCCTATAGTAAAAGATATTATGTAAATACATAGTAGCAGTGTTCGTTTATTTTTTAATTTTTTTTTCCTGTGGAAGGGGGAACAAGGAAAAAGGTTTGATTAGTACCCAGTCCAATCCTGCTTTGGAAGCAGTTTAAGGTTCTTTAGGATGGGACCTTATATAAATCTGACATTATTATTGTTATTTTTATCCCCTTATGTACCTTCTTATCCTCAATTGGAAATATTTAAGATGCTAATGTTATGCCACTAAAATGAAAAAGTATCCAGGGGGCAACTTCTCATTCTGTATAACTCTACCAGAGAATTCTTGTATCATCACTGAAATATGAATATCCTGAGTGGGGGTAGCGGGGATAATACCAGCTAATACTTTAAGATTTCACTAGTGTCATAATGCTGTGTAACATGCAACTGTAAATGATAGCTAGGCAAAATTTTAGCCTCTTCTTTAGCGTGTTATTTGAAAAATCCCCATGGGAATAATGAGAATTATATGTGCAACCTCTGCAATCACAAATTAAACATTAGTGCTGAACTGTGAAAGTAGCACCCATCCATTAACAAATGTGTAATGCCAGATTGCTTATAAAGCTAAAGCACAAAGTCTGCCCCCTCCCTTATAAATCCTTCTCTTCCAGCCAGTCTAACTAGAAGAGCTCAATTTTGTTATTTTATGCACACAGCTGGGAGTTATCTCTATGACACAAACCTTTGAGTACATGTATGGAAGGGAGGTTGGAAAATGGATAATTGTTTTTATTATGCCTATTTTCATTTACATGTATTTGAAATTAGCATATTTTATAATGAATAGAAAATGCAATGACTTAGTGAAGTAAGATACTGAATGTAATATGAAGGAATGCATACCCTTATGTTCCTGTGGTAATTTCTACCCCCTAGCTGAAACTCCTGCATTATTTGGGGAATAAAACATTTCAAACAGAGCTCTCTGAATGCTCCTTCTAGGATTCCATTATGCAAAGGATTCATTGATGTTTATTATTACATCTTATATTTATTATTGACATAATGCTTTGAGTAACAATCATCAAATTCCCTTTCAAAGACTCATTGAAATTACAAATAAAATTTACTTTTCACAACTACTAGAAAGCTCCTAAATTACTATAATCCTGTGGGATAGGCAGGTAGATAAAAAATAACTGTTCCATAAATCACCAGAGCCCATCCAGCAGAGAAATATTCATATAAATACATTTCTAACAGGAACTTAACACTGTAATACCCTTTTACTTATTAGCAATAATTATTATTATTCTCAAGTCACCATATTATTGTACTTTATAATTGCCAAAGCACTTTTGCATACAATATCTCATTTAAACTGTTCAGGAATTTTGTGAGAGGGATAGTATCCCCATTTGACACACGTAGAAACTGAGACTCAAGAGATTTCATGTACCAGTTAATCAACTTAACTAAAGTTACAATACTGAGGAGTAGAGTCAGTGTTGGAACCCCGAATAAATATAAACTCCACATTATATTTAAAGTCTTCCATAACTAGGCTCCAAGTTAATCTTCCCAGTTTTATTTTATTTTATTTTTTTTGGTGAGGCAGTTGGGGTTAAGTGACTTGCCCAGGGTCACACAGCTAGTAAGTGTCTAGTGTCTGAGGTCTGATTTGAACTCAGGTCCTCCTGAATCCAGGGCCAGTGCTCTATCAGTGCACCACCTAGCTGCCCCACCCCCCCAGCCCCAGTTTTATTTCATACTATTTGACTTCACAGTCTACATTTCAGGCACACTGAATTATTATAGATTGTTATTAAATATCATTTTATATTCTCTTGTCTCTGTATATATGTGGTGTTAAGTATCCCATATCTGAAATATACCATTTCCTGGCCTCTACCTGTTGAAATCCTCTCTTCTTTCATTGTTCAGAAAAAGTCTGTAGGAGACAAGAAGCTTTCCCCAATCCCACAGCAGAGCAAACTCTCTCTTCAATTTAAAAAAAAATGGCATTTTGTCTAGAATTAGGCTGATCTCACTATTCTCTGCCTAGAGTCAAACATGCCTTTTGCTGCTTTCTTGCCTTTGTTACTCATTCCTTTCACTTGAAATGCTTTCACTCTCTCCCTTTCACCTGTCCAAAAACTTCCTGTCCTTCAAGGTCTCTCATCTATAAGAAGTCTTCCCTTTCAACACCATCCTTCATTTATCTTCCTTTCCCTCTGCTATTTTTAGCCTTTGCTACACAACTTCACGCAATTTATATCACCTTATATTCTTTAATTGTTTTAATTCCATTTCACCAATGACTGTAGTGAAACATAGTATGTAAATGCACAGTAATGATAATTTTTTGAGGGGGTTGGAGCAAGCAAAGATCTTTGGTAACTATTTTGATACTTATTTGGAAGCAGTTTAAGGCTGTTCAGGATGAAATCTTATATGTCTGACATCATTATTATTACTTTATTATTAAATATTTATTAAGCAGGGGACACAAATATTCAAAGTAACACTGCAACTGGGGGGCTTCTATTCTACTTGAGGGAGAGGAGGATTCAACATGGAACCTATGGGCAACTACATAACATAGTGGATAGAGTAGGAAAACTGGAGTCAGGAAGAGCTAACTGACATTAAGGACTTAAAAAATCTCTGATAGCTTTTTCTCCTTTATAAGGTATTGGGCATCTAGGTGGTGCAGTGGATAGAATGTTTGACTCTTCCTGAGTTCAAATCCATCCCCAGACACTTTCCAGCTGTGTAACCCTGGGTAAGTCACTTAACCCTGTTTGTCTCAGTTTCTTCATTGGTAAAATGAGCTGGAGAGGGAAATGGCAAACCATTGTAATTATCTTTGCCAAGAAAACCAAAAAATGATGTCACAAAGAGTTGGATATGACTGGAAAAAATGGCTCAACTACAACAACAAAAGTAAGGAGAATTAGTAGACATTCTAGATGATGCAGAGGATTTGGAATCAAGAAGACCCAACTTCAATTCCTGCCTTAGATATTTATTTGCTATCAGGCCCTGGACAAGTCATTTAACTTCTTTCTGTCTTAGTTTTCTCATATGTAAAATGAAGATAAGCACCTACCTCCCAGGATTATTGTGAGGATCAAATGTGATAACATGTGTAAAGCCCTTTGCAATTCTTTAAATGCTAGTTGTTGTTGTTATGTATTATGACTATATAGATATATATATACACATACATACACACATATACATATACATATATGACTATATATATACATATACATATACATACACATACACACACACACACACACACACATATATATAGTAGGCTTCTACCAGTCACGGATGACCATGGATCAGCGCCTTGAAGAGCCATAGGCCACAGTGTGGCTGTGCAGTCCAATACGGAAGCTGCAGCATCTGCCACAATGAGGACATTGGAAAACTGCCCTCTCTGTTGCCCGTCGGTTCCTGCATCTCATTCATTTTTCTTCCTCTAGAGCTTGAAGGCCCATCTCAGCTGCACGCAAACTGCTCCCAAGTACTGAACTCCATCGGGCGCAGTACTTGGCCATCTCCTCCCAGCTGCCGATGTCTATTCCCAGAGCCCTCAAGTCTCACTTGCATACATTCATCCCTGTAGAGAAACTGGGGGCATCCAGCAGGTCTTTGGCCTGAGGCCAACTCGCCATAGAGTAGGTCTTTAGGAATGCACCTGTCTTGCATGTGATGCACATGACCAAGCCAGCGCAGCCGTCTTTGTTTCAGTAGCGTGTAGATGCTCAGAAGTTGCACACGTTGGAGCACTTCTGTGTTGGTGATCCCATCTGACCAAGATATGCCAAGGATGTGCCGAAAGCAGTGCATGTAGAAGCTGTTAAGCTTCTTCTCTTGTCTAGTATACGTAGTCCATGTTTTGCTGCCATACATATACATATACATATATATATATATACATACATACACACACATACACACACACACACACACACACATATATTTGCATAGCAATGAGGGTTAAGTGACTTGCCCAGGGTCACGCAGTTAGTAAGTGTCAAGTGTCTGAGGCTGGATTTAAACTCAGGTCCTCCTGAGTCCAGGGCTAGTGCTTTATCCACTGTGCCACCTAGCTGCCCCTATTATGACAACATATTACAAGGGGCAATTAATAATAATAATAATAAGCTTTAGATCATTACTCTAGGAATGTTTGAAGAAGAGTAAATTACTTTTAGCTTCGGAATCATAAGATTTCAGAGGAGAGGGTATATTGGGTTGGACCTTGATGGGAAAAGATTTCACATGCATCTTATTTTCCCCAGCTAAAATGGAAGATCCTTGAAAGCAGGGAGAACCATGTGTACATTTCTTCCACATTCCCATGGCAGTTAGCACTGCTTAATTTAGTTAACCATTAAGTTAGTGCTGAATAGAGAGTAGGTACTCTATAAATGCTTGTTGACTGATTTAGTGAATTCAGTAAAACTATCTCAAGGGAATTCAAGATGATGTGTAGTTGGCTTATGTTCCTCCAATATCTCCAGGGAACTAATAGAGAACCCCTGTTAGATGACATAGCTATAAGAGTCTTAGCAACAAGAACAAATCGACTCTTTTACTACTCAGAAGCTGTTGTTATAATAGTGCCCAAGAATCATAATGAGAGATGGTGTTCTAATATCAGCAGTGATTTAAAGGAGTAATGGGAAATGATGTTCTAATATCAGCAGTGATTTAAGAGAGCTGGTTTAATTCAGTTAAACTCAAGCAGCATTTTTATTTTGGATCACCTACTATGTGCAAGGCATTTTGCTGGGGATATGAGGGAAAAAATAACAAACTCTGCCCTCAAGGAGTTTATGTTCTATTATTAGCTATTAACAAGGTAAGTAAAGAAAAGATAATTTAGGGAGAGAGACAGCACTAACAACTAGGAGGTTCAGGAAAGGCTTTCAGTAGGAGCTAGCATTTGAATGGAGCCTGGAAGGATGCTAAGGTTTCTGTGAAGCAGGGATGAGAAAATGAAGATCATTCCAGGAATGGGAACTGGCCATGTGAAAACAGAGAAGGGTGAGGCTAGTGAGGGAGATAACAGAAAAACAACTAAGTAAAAACAAGATATGCACAGGCCAAATTGAGGGTGGATTTCCTTATATGTAAAATGACTACAATACATTTCCAGGCATCATGGTGCTGAGAAAATTTGGAAGTATTTAAAGCAATTTTTAAAACAAAAACAATTCAGGTGAATCATTGATACTATGTCCTAGTAATTATAGCAACTATTCTTCTTGGGTTGAAGGGGATCTTCTTTAGTTGCCAATAAATTGATGTTACCTGGGCAGCTAGGTTGTGCAGTAGATAAAGTGTCAGGCCTAAAATCAAGAAAACTCACCTTCCTGAATTCAAATCAGGCCTCAGACACTTAGTAGCTGTGTGACCCTGGGAAAATCACCTAACTTTGTCTGCCTCAGTTTCCTCGAATGTAAAATAAGCTGGAGAAGAAAATGGCAAACCACTTCAGCATCTTTACCAAGAAAACCCCAAAAGGGAGTCATGAAATGTAAGACATGACTGAAATGACAGAAAAACAACAAGAAAAGTCTGTTTTGTGTCAAGTTTTGCTGGAGATCCTAATTCAAAAGTAAGGCAGTGCCTGTCCACGAGTAGCTTACATTTTACTAAGGGGACCAGCATGTTCACAGATGAATAATTTAACAATGATAATTTATATAGCACTTACCATCTACTTACCACTTTATAATAATTATCTCTTTTGAGCCTCACAACAATCTAGAGAAGGAGGTGATATTAATATCCCCATTTTACAGATGAGGAAAACAGAGGTTAAATGACTTGCCCAAGATCACAGAGACAGTATCTCAGGTCAAATTTGAACACCCGTCTTGCCAGCTGCCTTTAAACCTGAAAGGTTAAGTGATTTCCCAGAGTCACATGGCCAGCGTATGTCAGAATACAAACTAAAACCCAAGTATCCCTGGAGAATAGCTAGCATTTATACAGTGCTTCAAGGTTTGCAAAGCACTTTATAAATATTATCTCTTTTTATCCTCATAACAACCCAAGGTAGGCGCTATTATTATCCACATTTTACATATTAGAAAACTGAGGTACAGAAAAGTTAAGTGACTTGCCCAAATTCACATAGCTAATAAGTGTATTTGGACTCAAGACCTCCTCACTTAAGGTCTAGTGCTCTATTTACTACACCAAGTATTTTCTTATTTCTTTTTAATTTTTTTCACTTATCTTCTTCTGCTCTGATGCTAGCTCTCTACCTTCAATGCCATACTTCCTATAGAATATATAGTATGTTATACATTGAAGGGTAAACTTTATTATGGATCCCATGAACATGATACACCAATGCCTACTCTATGGTGACCACGTACAGTCCTGATTAAAGCATCATCTTCTGTCAATAATTCATTTATCATGTAACTTACGTTGACTCTATTCAACACACAAGTATATGCATTTTTATGCTCCTAAATATGGTAAATACTCCCTAAAATCTGTAGAAGGAATCCTGAGTTCTTGAAGGCTACGTGAGCTCTGGAAGTCCTATCAAATCGTGAGGACCTGCCTAATTAGGTTTAGAGAGTCTAATAAATTAGCCACAGGTTTATGAAATTTTTGGCCACTGTAACTTTTTGACACTGAAGTATAGAGATACGTGTTCCACATCATTTGGGAAATAACCCCATAAACAAAATGACATATACTTGTAGCTAATTGAAGATTCTTAGAGTGGGTGGGCTAACCTGAATTTTATTGTAGTGGAAAGAACCCTGGGTTTGGGGGTCAAAAAACCTAGGTTCGAATCCTGCCTCTCCTTTTTACTTCCCATGTGACCTTGGCCTATTTGGCCTCAGTTTCTTCATCTCTCAAGTGAAGGAGTTAGATGAGATCATCTAGTCCATAAAAGAGTAGTCAGTCTCTGCATGAACTGATGATGAGCGAGATGAGCAGAACCAGAAGAACATTATACACAGTATCATCAACATTATGTGTTGATCAATTGTGATAGACTGGATTCTTCTCACCAATACAATGGTGCAAGAAAGTTCCAGGGGACTCATGATGGAAAAGGCTCTCCAAATCCAGAAGAAAAAAAAAAAAGAACTGTGGAATATGGATGCTGATTGAACCAAACTATTTCTTTTGTTTTTTGATGCTGTTGTTTTTCTATTTTGAGGTTTTTCCTTATTGCTGATTCTTCTCTTATAGCATGACTGATGCAGAAATATGTTTAATGTTGTTATGGATATGTATGTGTGTGTGTGTGTATATATAAAACGTATATCAGATTGCCTGCTCTCTGGGGAAGGGGGGAGGGAGGGAGAAAAATTTGAAATGGGAAATATTATGTAAACAAATGCTGAAAGCTATCTTTACATGTAACTGGAAAATAATAAAATACTTTTATTTTTTTTTAAAAAAAGAGTAGTCAGTCTCTCTCTCCATATAAAATTTATTCATTCACTTATTTATCTACCTATCCATTCATCCATTCATTCATTCATTTACTTATTCATTCATTCATTCATCTATCTATTTATTTGTTTGTTTGTTTTTGCAGGGCAATGAGGGTTAAGTGACTTGCCCAGGGTCACATAGCTAATAAGTGTCAAATGTCTGAAGCTGGATTTGAACTCAGGTCCTCCTGAATCCAGGGCTGGGTTTTTATCCACTGTGCCACCTAGCTGCCCCCTATTCTCTCTATTTATGATTCTTATGAATTTCTCAAAAATGTATTAGAAATACTTTTTTATATATTAAGTTTAATTAGTTTTGAAGATGTATACATTTCACCAGCTTGTAAAATGATATTAACGATCTACTCTTCCAGTAGGAGGACCACAAATTCAATGATTCAGTTCAGAACTTATCTATTGCCTAACAAATTGGTACCTTCCTTAGGTGGAGGATCCAACTAAGTGAGACTGTCCTAAGAACCAGACCAGATTACAAATTTCATCTTTCTTCCACTATGGAGTTGTCAGGGGCCTGTAGGCAGCATGAACTATAAAACTCTTAACTATCAGTTAGTGCAATTTCCCGATCACAGAAAATTACTGTAAAGATCATTCTATAGAGACTACAATGGATGGCAGCATCAAATCAGAATCCATGGTCATCATGTAATCACCCCCTTAATCTCAGTTTCACCTTCACCCTCGCACAAATTACACTCTTTTCTCATTTTTACAAAATCACAGAATCTCAGAATTCCTTCATGAAGGAACCTAAAAGCCATATAGTCTAATCTTTCTGAGAATAAGTATCTCCTCTACAAAATCTCCTACAAGTGGTCATCTAGCCTTGTTTTATAGGCCTCCAGTAAGTAGAAGATGTAACCTCCCTTTTGCCTACCCTAACTTTCATTGGTACCCATGTTCTTATCACCTGGTCAGAGTTTAGTGGTTCATTCTGTTCTTTGAGACCTGAAAGAGTCTCATATATTACCTAGATCTAACTTTGCTTTTAGAAGGCATGGAGGGCAGCTGGGTGGTACAGTGGATAAAGTGCCAGCCCTGGATTCAGGAAGACCTGAGTTCAAATCTGGCCTTAGACACTTGACACTTGCTAGCTGTGTTACTCTGGGCAAGTCACTTAACCCTAATTGCCTGGCAAAAAAAGCATGGAAATCCATGTATTAGATATAAAAATCCATGTATTAGATATAGTAAAATCCCAAACAAAAAAAAATGTTTTTAGAAAATTGATCATAAAAATTCACATGGCATTCCAATTTTCCATAATCTATATAATACCATGACTGTCATAATAACTGCCATATGACTCTTCAGCTGTTTTCCCTGAGTCCTTGAGCCCTACATATGAATACATTTATTAATCTATTAACAACAAACACTTAAGGACTTATACCCTTCCTCTTTCTATTCTTAACCATTAATAATTCCAATTCCTTACTCAATACACTTATGAATCTTTCACCATTAATATAATCTACTCCCTACAGTTTATTATTTATCTTTCATTATCAGTAGAAATTAATATGAGCCTATTGCTAGTAAGTAATGTCATTCATTTTGAATGATCCATTTTGAATAGTCTGTTTTCTATATAAAAGTCATCAAGCCCTGCCTGAAATTCATCTACTTCTAGGTGGGAACACAGCCTTTGATTAATAGTGCCAGCAACTCATTACCCAACAGTTAGTCCAAGAAGTGAAGAACATCATATTTAATTGAAATTATAGAAGAATACTGGTAGACAGAATGCAATTACCCAAATTGGAATGTAGCCAGGACCCCACTACTCCCTTCAAACATGCCAAGGTGTCTTGAACAATCAGAACCTTAGTTTGAATATCTCATCCCAACCTGGCACTTGTAACATGACATGCCCATCTATGGGGTATTAGTTCAATAAACACTGATGCCAAGCAAAGAGTGCCACCTGCTGCTTTCTTGCTATCTCATCTATCTACACCAATACGTGCTTTCCTGGGTATCTCCTATCCTCATACTTTAAGGGGGGAAAAATCACAATTTTTGGAACCTTCATCATCGGACAAATCCTCAAGAACCTATTAGAGGGCTATAAAGAATGTGGGGCATTAAGAGCAGTGCTAAGTATTATTAACGGGAAATAACTATTATCTTTAGGCTTCAATCTAAGTTTAATCATCTCAATATGTAAACACACATATAAGTTGGTTCTATAATATAGTCCTTGTTTACTGTCTTTGCTATTCTCCAATGCCTTGCTTATCTGGATGCTCATTTACTGAATATAATTTCAGATCCTCTTTTTAATTTGAACAAGCATCTGTTCCCTACATTTTTTAAAAGTCCTTTCTTTAAGATACAACTTCTTCTACTATGGTTTCATTGCTCAGTATTCAGAAGGGAGACGTTCTCAACTGGACAGTGAATATTAAAATGATGGTGATTTTAGCAGCAAATCAATAGGAGACAGAACCAACCAATGTGAAACCAGTTCCATCCTCTGGCTTAGCTAATTCCACTTTGAACCATGCTCAGAAAATATACTGCTTGACAGCCTGAAGCAGGTTATCTCTCTTATAGATGAAGGGAGAGGTTAATTGGATATTAGCAAAGCCCTCAAAATGATATACCTACTTCTGTTGGAGAAACCAAAGGGTGTGGAGCAGAGGGATCCAACAGTCAATTTCCCTTTGCACATGACTAATCTTTGTGATAAATATATAGGGAGTCCAGGCTGCTTTTCCATTGTATGATCTTTTAAAGGCAAAATTACCCCCCAAATTTAACCCATGCTTGAGTTATGGTTACAGTCCTACAGTGTTGGTGCCATGCTAAGTAAAAGACAGTAAACAAGGCAAAAGGTCAAGTAAAATCTTCAGAAATTATCTTCATCTTTTACATTAGAGAGTTGTATTCTTTGATATTTGTAATCAAACATGAAAATCAGTCATCACTTAGCAGCAGATAAAGAAACTCACTGAATGTCTTTTTGATTAGACCACCTTACTTGTGACTTCAGATGGCCTAATTTCATGCCACTTGTTTTTGTGACAAAATTTGAAAATATCCAATTTAGTATCACCATTCACATCACACTGCTAACAGTTACACAAAATATCTTTGTTTAGGGGCCTAATAAAATTGGTCATATAAAGAGGAAATGAGATTTTTAATGCAAAATGAAGCTGACAGTGCTCTTCTATTACTAGGGTCTTATTAGGGAAAAATTCTCTGACATCTGTTTATCCCCTGCAGCCAACCTTGTATTCAGAATACAGTAATTGATTCACAGCATCCACTGGGGATCTAACTGGCTCACTTTCCCACACCGCACTACACAGGTATCTCTGCAGCTAATTCTGAATGTACATCTACATCGTTATCTCCTGGTGAACTGTGACCCTAAACACTTTGGAGGCCCAGATGAAAGTGCTTCCTCAACCCTCCAGTGCTAGGGGTATAGGGGATTCTGCAGCATGGCAATTCACACAGGACATCCAATCAGAACCATCCCCTTTGAAGCCCTTCTCAGCTGGGAGACCATGAATGATTCATAGCTTCTCTACACAGACTAAAGAGCAAGAGGAAAGCTAGTGTGTATTATTCAGGACTGCATCCTCAATAAGTCTCCATGTTCAGCAAATTGCTACAATGTTTTCTGCTTAGTCCTTACTTCTATACAACATCTCTTTTGTGTACAACTTTTAACAAAGAAAGGTCTTCTGTTTAAAATGAAGGCATTGATTACACCATTTCCCCTCTGCTTAAATGGGCACTGGTGTTGTCACAGATTTGAACAGTGGCCCAAGCCGATGGGAAGGGGAACATGCTTCAGAGGATGGTGACAAGATTCCAACTCTACAATTAGGCCTACGAGGAGTTGTCAATTGCATTCTCCTTCATTACAATATATTCAAAATTTTAATTTTTGCGGTATCCCTCTGCGTTGTATGGAAACCCTTCTAGAGAGAAACATTTTAACCTCAGTAACATGGTTTACCTGCTGGAAAATATGCTTTGCTAGCCAAGACTGCTGGGTTGTCTATGAGGCCTAATGTGGAGCCCCGCACATGTGGGCAGCAAATACCCAGAGATCATCATGCTAACGATTACTAAGCATCTCCTCAATCCAGGGGTTCCGAAGATACAATAACTGTATATTGCCCCCCAAAGAAACATCAGTTCTTGAATCTTCATTATTAAACAATCTGTGTTTTCTTTGTGTCATGATTCATATCTTCCAAGTTGAATTATAAGTAGGAAGAGAACACCATAGAAATGCTATCTGAAAAGAAAATTTCCAGCTAATATTCCAGGCTCTTTGGTCTAAGAATGCCAGTGGTCACTTAAAAACAAATATATCAGAGAATTTTGTTTGTAGTCCTACCTATATATCTCTTTTCTAAGTATCTGTAAGTAATCATGAACTTGGAAGGTAATCTACCTATCCATAAACTATTAATTTCACATCTAAGAAAATATCACCAGGGGATTAAATATTTCTAACAAATATTAAACCCCACTGTTCTATTGTTTGGTAGATGATCCTTCCCCCAAATTGTCCAAAAAAGAAAAAAGAAAGATAAAAAGGAAATATTAGTGTAACCATACAGTAGTCTGCAAATTGTTTAGAATTGAAAATTAACATGGTATAATTAAGCAGTTGCTAAGTCATTCAAGGTCTTCTACTTCGACTTGCCTAAACCCAATGATTTTAGAATTTGTTGGTTTCTGGTTAGTGTGGATTTCACCCACTTTAGGAGAAGTTTGTTAGTTTCTTCTTTGGCCTAAAGCTCCCTTGTGTGTGGCCTGATTTGCTCACTGCTGGTACTGATTGACAGGTATGGCAATGGAAATGTAAATGATATGCAAATGACCATGTTGGGGTATCTCTTTGTAAACAGAGTTGATGGCTCTATGAACATGTAGCTCTGTGACAATTGTCTTCTATCTTTGTCAGTGGGAGCACTCAGATGTTTGGAGCACACAGGTAAACTGTAAAGTACCCAGAGTCAGTTCTGCTTCCCTTTACCAAACTCAGGAATGCTCTCCAGCACTGGACGTGGGGACAAAAGTCCTTCAAGTAGATGCCATTATTTCTCTTCTAGAAATCAAAATATAACTGTTTTGCAAGGCTAGTCCTAAAAGATAGAATATGTGATTTAAATAAAAAATCTTCAACAAATGACACAATCAGTATTTATGTCCAAAATTTCTGCCCCAAGTCCCTGTCTCTATCCCCATGAAGAATTGAGCTATAAAATCTAGGTTCCTATTCAGTCAATGGACCCTTTTCCTTCTTTCATCTAAACCTTCCAGGTATCTGGGTAACATTTCCATCCTTCTGGGGCTGACGGTATTTTTCCTATCCTCAATTTCAGTGTCCCATAATATTGGGGGTAATGGAGAACCAGTCAATTTCTCTGTCTTCTCAAATTCCTGTGAATTGATATATAAACACTCTAGTCAATTTTTAATGTTTAGCAGTAGTTCCGGGAATGGGTTTATTTAAACTTCTTTTCTCCTTTCCTTTCATTGTATTCTTTGATACATAAAAGATATTACCATGAACCACATTATTTTTAGATAGAAAGGGCCATAAAGATCATCCAGTGTACATTTGTGTTGTTATTTGTCCTTCATTTTCAAAAAGGAGCAATGTCTTAATTCATGGGTAAAGTGGATTTAGGTGAGACAGAGTTGCACAAAGTCATCAACCTCATTCTCTCTTCCAGAGTCACTGAAGTCCAATGGCAAGACAACAATCAAGATAACTGTTGATGGCCCAAGATGCAGTGAATGACCTTGGTGTCTTTGATACTTGTCCGAGCTCTAAGCACTACACAGTGCCTGCTGCAGCATTCTACATGGCTGTTGGAACAACTTCTTCTCACCTACCCATTCCATCAGAGGAAGTTTTATATGCTGGGGTAGAAACCCCACTAACTCACTGATGGTTTTATCAAGATCATCTAGTACATATATAGATTAGGAAAAAGAGGCTGAAATGGATTGTGACTTGCTTAAGGTTAGACAGATAATAGGGCTGGGGTTTGAAGTCAAATTTTTCTCTCTCCAAAGCTAAACAATAGAATAATGAAGAAAGCTTTAATAAATAACCAATTAAATGTATGCTCTGAAAATAATTCAGAAGTTCCATGTAAACAACTGATATTATGAAATTTTCTCTATGAACAAAGGAAGATATGAGTTCTTTTAGGTTATATGTGACTGAGGGTTTATTATAATGAACTCCATGAAGTAAAGCTCTGTTATTCTTACATGGCTGCTGCTGGATTGACAGGTGATAAGAGATAGCATATTTCTTGGCAATGATAGGTAGCAAGGTAGCATGGTAGATAGAGTGTTGGACTTAGAGTCAGAAAGACCTGAGTTCAAACCATGATTCATAAAATTACTAGTTATGTGGCCCTAGGAAGTCACTTAGAGTCTGTGAGCCTCAGTTTCTTCATCTGTAAAAGAGAGTAAGAACACTGACTTTATAGATTTGTTGTGAGGATCAAATGCTCTAGCATGTGCATTTTAAAAACTAAAATGCCATATAAAACTAGCTATTAGTTTAGATTAGTTTAGTTATTAAAAAGAGCAAGACATTTATTAGGTGACTACTTGGGCAAGACAGTAAACTAGGCATTATAGGATTTACAAAGATTAATGATGCATGATATCTGACATCAGAAACTTTAATCATAAAATTAACAAGACAAAGAACAAATGTTTTTATAATTTTGTAAAAATTTTTGTAATAAGAATTAAGATAGTAAAAGAGGAGATGTCAGTGAATCTTTTGCTAACATTAAATGGAGACATTCTTGGATTTTCTTTTTCATAGATGAAAATGTTGATAGTACCATGAAGTGATGCAAAGGAACGTGAATGGGATTTCAAGTGTGATAATGGTTGCGAGGAACATAAATCATAAATGTCAAACTATTCTTCATGTTTCTCGCTCTTCATCTTGAGCCAGGCTACAAGAAGTAGCAATGGCTATGTAAGTTTGACTCTATGAAATGAGATTTTTCACCCAAGGACATTCTTAGTATAATTAGTATATTGCAGAAGCAAGCTGTAAACATTTTAGGTACTACAAAAAAATACTACAGTGATATATCATACTATTAGGATGAAAAGTCTGTTATAATGGAAGAAAATATTAGATTATATCTTGAAAGTCCACACTCTAATCATATACTTCTTATAATATATTATGCATTCTCTATATACACATATGCATATATATATTTCTTATTCCTACTATTCTTGTGAATTCAATTAGTGTTTTTTATTTTGTTGGGGGATATAAGCTAGATACCATGAATTTCAGGGAATTAGCCTTAGTGTAGCAGAAAGTACACTATTAGGTGTTGTATTAGAGGACATGCATATAAATCCAAAATCTGTAACTTACTATCTGTAACTTTGTCAAGTCACTTAATTTCCTTGGTCTTTTATCTGTAAAATAAGGGTGTTGGACTAAATGATATCTCATCTCTTCTAGAACTATATGGCATGATCCCAACAAGCATGGACAATGGAAAACATGTCATAAGATAGGAGAAGGGCAAATGTTCCGATTTTCTAAAAAGGGGAGAAAATGGAATTAACAAAATACAGGCCACTGAACTTGACTTCAAGTACTAGCACAATTCCCTAATGTATTATTGAATAAATTGGTAGTGAAATTCAAGGAAAGGATAAAATTATGGCATTGATCATCAAGAATATGCCATGCCCTCCTAAGTGTATTTCCTTTTTTGACAGGGTTATTAAGTTAGTAGATCAGGAGAATGTCATCAATATAGTTTACCTGAATTTATCAAAGCATGTTATTCTTGTGGAAAAGATTAAGAGATGTGGTCTAGATAAAAGTTTTGTAAACTGTGTGTCATGGCCTGATATGGGGTTGTGTAACTGAATTCAGGGGTCACAAAAATTTGGCAATAGTAAAAAGTTATATATGCCTATTATATATATATACATATATATATATATACACACACATATATACCTATGTAATTGGGATCATATAAAATTTTCTCAGATAAAAAGGGATTGAGAGTGGGAAAAGTTTAAGAAGCAAACCCTGGTCTAGATGATAATACAATTCAATAGATTTGGAACTGGGTGAATCACAGGACATGAAAGGCCTTTCCTGTTTTCATATCATCTTGGTAGGAAGACTCTAGTGGAGTACCTCAAGGATCTGTGCTCAGTCCTGTGTGCTTTAACATTTCTTTTGGTAAATTACTTAAATAAAGGCCTATGGCACAAAGCTAACAGGTATTATGAGCACACAAGATGATAAGATTTTTGACAGGCAAGAATGCTTAGCTACATCTAAAGAAGATAACATTTACTAAATTTAAAGTCTTCCACAGATTAAAAAAATCACTCTGATGAGCTATAAGCTTAATATAAGTTAGAATTGTAATGTGGCAGCCAAGAAAGCTAATGTAATTTTGGATGACACGTGTGTGTATGTGTGTATTTCAGTTTAGAAACAGACCTTACTTCTAATTGTTAGATTTGTGTGTGTGTGTGTGTGTGTATTTGTGTGTATTTCCAAGAATGAAGAGGTGATCATGTTTCTGTACTTATCAAATTACATATAGAGTATTATACTCCATTCTGGGTATGATATTTTAGTAGGGAAGGTGTTAAGTTGAAGAATTTCCAAAGAGGGCACAAAAAATGGTGAAGAGCCTTGAGTCCATGTCATATGAATAGATGAAGAATTAGACATGGTAAGCAGAGAGAAGTGAAGATTCAAGGAGTGTTTGAAGGGCTGTTTTGTGAAACAAAACAAGGACTAAGTTTATCCTGATAGATCCCTGAGGGCAGAACTAGGAATAATGGGTAAAAGTTGCAAAGACAGACTTAGGTTAGCTATAAAGAAAAAAAAAATTCTAAGAGTTTTCCAAAACTGGAATGAGCTAATTTGAGAGTTAGTAAGGTCCTTCCCAGAAATCTCTAAGCAAAAAGGTGCTTAATCATTTGCCTGATATGTTGAAGAAAGGATTATGTTTTAGGTTAGGCTATATGCAAGTAGGGTCTATTTCTAAAATGAAATTCTATAATTCTATAAGTATACTTCATATGCCATAGGGAATTTTTAGTAAATCTTAAAGTACTGTTTGGATGTGAATCATAGTATAAGGCAATTAAGAGGTTATTAGTGGGGGGCAGCTAGGTGGCACAGTGGATAAAGCACTGGCCCTGGATTCAGGAAGCCCTGAGTTCAAATCCAGCCTCAGATACTTGACACTTACTAGCTGTGTGACCCTGCGCAAGTCACTTAACTCTCATTGCCCCACAAAAAAGAGTTTATTAGTGACCTTCTAGAGAAGCTTTTTACTTGAATATTGGGGACTGAAGTCATATTTCTTTGGGTAAGGAATTTCTTTGAGGAATGAATGAACAAATAGGTAAAGGAAGCAATGTACAGAAATTTAGAAGAAAAATAGAAACATAGTGGATCTCCATTAATGAGAAAATGGCTAAATAAACTGAAACATATTAAAATAATGGAAATATTATGCCATGAGAAATGATGATGATAAGGAATTTAGTCACACAGGAAGACTAGGTTTAATTCATACTGAGTAGAATAAACTAAAGAAGTACAAAAAATACACTCAATATTGAATTACAAAATGAATGTAAGTGAAAACACTCAAATAAAGCACAAATCTCTGCAACTGCAAAAACCAATCTTGGTCCTGGAGAAAGATGAAGAAATGTACTTCCTCCCTCCTTTGGTTGCAGAAGTGATGGACCCTGAGTGCAAAATGTTGTCTACCCTCTCTAACAAGTTTCAGTTGGTTTTGCTTAACTGTCTTTCTAAAAAATGAAGGTTTCTGGGTGCTAAGGCAGAGAATATTGTGAAATTACTATGACATAAAAACAAGAGGCAGTATATAAAATAACATAAAAACCTAGGTAAGGAAAAAAAAGAAAGTCATTGAGGGTATAATGGTTAGAGAGATAACCTCAGTGGCAGGAAGATGTGTTTGTGTTCAAATCTCACCTATGGTCACATTTGTTATGTGACCCTTGGTAAGCCATTTAACCTCTTAGTACTAGTACTAAGTCAACTAGCTTCCAATATTCATTGAAGAAAGGAATTTACTTACAGGAAGTTCCATACACAGATAAAATCACGGATCTAAAAGTATTTTTTCACTGATTTTTTTTTTTTTTTTTGCGGGGCAATGGGGGTTAAGTGACTTGCCCAGGGTCACACAGCTAGTACGTATCAAGTGTCTGAGGCCGGATTTGAACTCAGGAACTCCTGAATCCAGGGCCAGTGCTTTATCCAGTGTACCACCTAGCTGCCCCTAAAAGTATTTTTTAAAGTATAAAAAAGTAAGACTCAATAAAGATGGGACAATAATTAAATGAAATGGCAGGGTTAATTTGAAGATTGTTGAACATAAATAAGTCATGAGAATATTTTTAGGTAGTGGAAGAGATAGATTGAGAAAATACATGAGAATGACCTATAGAACAAGGTCTAGGAGGATGTGAGAGGAGGAATATTTAGGGCACAATTGGAATGACTTGCCTTTACAAAGAAAGGTATGCAGTTATCTTTGGCCATGACAGAGCCAGTTAGGCTTTAGGCTCCATTGGCACAACCTTCAAGCTTTAAGGCTCATCTCCAAAACATGATGATGACTTGTATAGGAATGTAAGTGGAAGAATGGTAGAAATAAATTAAAAAACTAACATCATTTGAAATCATCATTGTTGTCATAATAATCATCATTCTGACTTTACAAGGAGGGATCATTTCACAGGGAAGACTTACTTCTTTTATTTCTTACCCAGAACCACATAATTTTTGGTTCTTTAGGGAAGAGATTCACTATATCTTGGCATTACACTAGCAGGCAACAGAATGAACTTGTGCTGAATTTGAAGTAAGAAGCCCTGGTTTCCAATCCTGGCTTTAATACTACATGGGAAAGTCATTCAACTTCTCTGAACTTCAGCTTACTCATTTATGAAATGAGAAAGTTGAACTACATGATTTTATTCTAGATCCTATGAATGTTTTGCTAATATTAAATTACCCTAGGATCCCTCTTTGTGGCCTCCAATCAATTAGATACACCAGTATGGCCCATCTTTCCTGTTGTATAACTTAATAATATAGATTTTTTTGAATTAAAACTTTGGACCAGAATTTAGTAGTTCATTTGGAAATGGAAATAACATATGGACCAAAGTCTTGGGATGGCCTTCACTGAGAAAATTTTAGCTAGAAAATTCTGATATGGCTCACAATTTAAAGAAGCGTTGCAGGGGGCAGCTAGGTGGCGCGGTGGATAAAGCACCAGACCTGGATTCAGGAGGACCTGACTTCAAATCCGGTCTCAGACACTTGATACTTACGAGCTGTGTGACCCTGGGCAAGTTACTTAACCCTCATTGCTCCACAAAAAAAAAAAAGTGTTGTGAAGATTTCCTGCTAGAATTCTATGTTTAAAACCCCGAGGATGTTAAACAAGCAACATGTTCTATACTTATTTTTATGCTGGGATTTAATTTGAAAAGCAGAATTATGATAGCAACATCCAGAGCCATCTCCAGTCATCCCAATATATATCTTACCACTGGACACAGATGGCTCTAGAGGAAAGAGGGAAGTTGGTGATCTTGCACAGCCCTCTCCCACTTAAATCCAATTCACTGAAAGTCATGACATCATCTTGATGTCATGGTTCTTGTCCAGAAAAGAGGACAAACTCCAGTTCTTATCCCTAATCTGACCTAATAGAAAACACCAGTAACTTGAATAATAAAATTAATTTGGATAAGAGAAGAGGAAGAGGGATAATTTTCTTGGCAGATGGAACAGAATGAGCAAATGTAAATAAACAGGAATGAATAAGCTATATTCCCTGAGTACTGAATAGAATACAAGGTAAGTAAATGGCACAGCAGATAGAGTGCTGGGCCTGGAGTCAGGAAGACTCCTCTTACCGAGGTGAAATCTGACCTCAGACACTTAATAGCTGTGTGACCCTGGGCAAGTCATTTAACCCTGTTTGCCTCAGTTTCCTCATCTGTAAAATGAGCTGGAGAAGGAAGTGGCAAACTACTCCAGTGTCACAACCAAGAAAACCCCAAAAGGAGTCATGAAGAGTCAGACACAGTTGAAACGATTGAACAACAAAAGTGAATAGAAATCTGATCGGATTAGAGTGTTTCTATTAGGAACATGGTGTGGTGCAGTGGAGAACACTGGAATTGAAGCCAAAGGGCCTGGGTGTGCATCCTGGCTATGCTTCTTAACATCAGTATGACCTGGGGTCAGCTAATGAATATAATGTATTAGTGCAGTACTGTGGATAAGAATGTGGATAGGAATTGTACTCACTGGTGTAGGGAACTCCAAGGCAAGGAAATCTCTACTAAAGCAAGTCAGTAGTTCCTCTACAACTGAATTTTAGAGAGTTGCCTATAGAACTGATAGATTAAATTACTTCACCTGGCTCACATAGACAGTATGGTATTTCAGGAGGAAAACTCAAACCCAGATCTTCTGGTTCTGAAGTTAATTTTGTATCTTATTGACAAACTATCTCATAAATTTTAGTTCCTTCAGTTAAAACATTGACTATTCTTATTGGGAAGCATTAGCTACTTCAATTTCAGTCATGTGCTCAATTCATTTTTCTCAAGTAGGTATAGATCTTATTTCCTAAGGGCAAAGTATTTTACTCACCTTATTCTACTATAAGATTAATATTGATAAAAGAGCATGGATTAAGTACTAGAAATTATGTCAGAAGTAATTTAATCCAAGCCCCACAGGAAAAAGTGGCTTGCCCAACATCACGTAGGTAATAAATGACAGAGCCAGAATTAAAACTCAGGTCCTTTGGTTCTACTCCACCACATTGCTCAAATGTAAGGGATAATGTAACCTGGCCAATTCAGATGCTTGCAAACATAGTTTGTGTCCTAAATCTGTGTGAAATATAGCATTGTTCCCAATACCTTCATATGGCTAATCACCATCAATATCATCCTTATTTCACACAAAGAGATTGGTGATATGGGGCAATCTTTGGTCTGAGTTTCCCAGGTAGACATGCATTGATGTAACTGAAATCCCAAAATGTCTCTGAGACGGCTTCCTTATGCACTACAGAAAAGCATATCTATGCCCCTAATTATCATCAAAAACATTTATTTGAGCACTTAGTGCCTATGGTGTTATGTTCCACTGAGTTTAAAAGGCCTGTAAACTCACAGTTCAAGAGTTTACAGCTCAAGTAGTATATTGAGAACCTTTAAAGAACCATGAGTGTCTCTGCAGAAAAAGATATGTGAAGAATTCAGCAATTTGGGGAATTTGGGTTATGAAAACAAAGAAGTTTGATAATTACATATAGATATATGTAAGATATTGAAACCCTTTTTATTGTAGCTATTTTTTCCCAAGGTAGGTTTTCTTAAGCTCCTAAATGAATGCCTCATTTCTGTTTTATTTTGTCCTTTACTAGTAATAGCTGATGACTGAAGATGTGCATAAATTCCTTCCTAAAATTATTACTTTTTAAAATAGATGACATCAGGACACTATCAGAAAAACCTGGAAAGACTTACATGAGCTGATGCAAAGTGAAATATACTGTATGCAAAATAAGAGCAATATTGTAAAGATCATCTGCTGTGAATGACTTGGTTATTTTCAGCAATACAATGTTCCAAGACAACTCTGAAGGACTTAAGAAAAATGCAATCCATCTCCAGAAAAAGAACTGATGGTATCTGAATACAGATTGAAGCATAATTTTTTTAGTTACTTTTTCTAAAATTTTTTGTCTGTTTTCTTTCACAACCTCAATAACTTGGAAATGTTTTGCATAACTACACAAGTATAACTTGAATTGCCTAAGTTCTTAAGGGGTGTGGAGAGGAAGGGAGGAAGAGAATTTGGAACATAGAATTTTGTTTCAGCTTTTCATGGGACAATTTATATAGCTTTGGAAATCATTTTATTTTATTTTTTGTGGGGCAATGAGGGTTAAGTGACCTGCCCAGGGTCACACAGCTACTAAGTGTCAAGTGTCTGAGGTCAGATTTGAAGTCAGGCCCTCCTGAATCCAGGGCCGGTGCTTTATCCACTGTGCCACCTAGCTGCCCTGGAACATAGAGTTTTTTTAAATCCATGTTTAAATTTGTTTTTTGGGGTTTTTGTTTTGTTTTGTTTTAGTAAGGCAATTGGGGTTAAGTGACTTGCCCAGGGTCACACAGCTAGTAAGTGTTAAACGTCTGAGGCCGGACTTGAGCTCAGGTACTCCTGAATCCAGGGCCAGTGGTCTATCCACTGCGCCATCTAGCTGCCCCTAAATTTGTTTTTACATGTAATTTGGGAAAAAATAAAATTCTAAATAAATGGGAAAAAATAAAATAGATAGCATATTACTAAATTTAAGAATAGGCTTTATACCCTGGGAAAAAAAGGGGAAGAGAAAGGACTTGGGGAGCAAGGAGTATTATAGTATTCTCTAAACAAGTGGGGTGATCTATAGTATTTTAGACTTGGAGTGAGGAAAAGTCAAGGTGTGAAACCCACCTTAGACATTTACAAGCTGTATGACCCTTGGCAAGTCATTGAACTTCTCTGTACCTCAGTTTTCTCACTAATGAAAAATCTGGGCTAAGACATTTGAACCCTCAATAATTTTCCAAGGCCATGGCTTCCAGGTAACTCTTTCACATGCATCATTGGAAGGTGATTGTCAACCAGGAATTCTGTATCATCATGAAATCACAGGCACAGACAAAAGATTAAAAAGGATGCTATGGAAAAGCAATATGGTAAAGTGGATTGAAGGCTGAGTTTGGAGTTGAGAAATTATGGCTTTGTGTAATTTAAAATTCTAAATGTGGGTTCTAATCTGTCCCCCCAGTTTTGGGGGGACATTGACTAAAATCACTGATAAATGAGTTCAGGTTTTTTAAGGGTTTATTGAATAAATAGTAAAAGAAAGAAAGATTGAGAACAGATTTCCTATAACCTGGCAAATCTAGCCTTCCTAATCCCCCCCTTCTGAAGTTCTCTGCCACAACGCAGATGTCTGGCAGTCAAAGAAGAAGAACCCTCCTCCAGCATCTGCTTTCTGCTTCACACTCCCCTCCCAGAAATGGGAGTTTCCTCAAGTTGATTGGCTAGTGTCATTCAAATTCATGAAGTACCCTTAAGTACCAGCCAGACATGCTTACAATCTAGTAAGCAGGTCAGTTGCTCTTCCCCAACTCAATCAGACCAGATCAATCTCCAGGTGAACCCCTGAGTTCCATTATCTTGACACAGCTTCTAGGCCTGCACTGGTCATAATAGCTGTATGATTATGAGAAAGTCACTAAACTGAGTTTCAGAGGCAAATTTTTAAGACTCTAAGTTGTTCATCTACATCAGAGAAGGCAGTTTTCACACTAGAAGTACCTTACACCAATGAAATCACAGGTACTATTAAAAAAAAATAAAATATACTTGCACAATACCAAAGAAAAAATGATTTTAAACCATTTAAAGGAACAAATGTTCACACACACACACACACACACACACACACATAAAATGTTTATTTTTGTAGAAATTTTTTCTATATCCCACAAAGTCAGTGAATTTTAAGGGAAAACATAGAAATCCAAAATAATAGAATGACCAAATGATCCATTATAACTAATTCCCTGAAAAAGCTACATTGGGCACCAAACACATTGTCTGTAGAATCAGGTTCTTGACCTTGGTAGAGATTTTGTACTCTGACCTCTGTACAACTTATTACTAATCCAGTTGATTAGTCTCTTCTTTCTTTTCTCAAATTCCAAGAAGAAAAGGTTAATATTCAAAAACCTTTGCAGAATATTCAGAAGAGTTAACTATAACTCTGACCAAATTGAGTAGGAAGATTGGGGATATCTACACTTATTCGCATGTTGCCTCTTCACTATAAAATCAGAATGCCCACTTCATATTAATAATACTGAAAACCAAGTCCATACCATTTGTTATTCATCTATAAGAAAGCCACAAAAGTACTGAGACATATAGTACTCTACTTCACACTCAAAAGGACTTTGTTTAAGCAAGTAATATATGTAGGAAGAAAGCCATTTTTTCCTGGAATTGACTTACATTGACTTATCCCTCCTTCGAGTAGTACATGGTTAATTTATATTTAATTGATCCCACTTCTCATTGCCCATTTCTAAGTTTTAAGACCACGATAAACACGGATTCCTTCCTATCACTCTAAGCTTTTATCATCAAGATGGCTGAAATGTGAGTCTGCGTTCCATTTTCCTACATGCCATGTTTGAAAAGTAGAATTTTTTCTCTTGGACAAGGTTCTACTCGGTTTTGTAATGAATAGCAGCTAATTAAACTTGCGATGACCTTGTTGTTTCGGTTGCAAATACCATGGTGTCTTGAGTCATTTACAGAGCTGTCATTGATGGATGATGGTACTTCACCATAATTAGGTGGTAAACAATGTTAACTGAGCAGTAATTCATGCTAACATTACTGAGGTGTATAATAACATGACCAATAACTTGGGTCGCTACTGTCTGTTAGAAAGGATTCCCGTTTCCCTGATGGATCATATTCTTCTTAGCTGAAAAAGACTTTACGAGATTATCACATTCCAAGTCAACCAACACTTTTATTCCTCTGTCAAGCCATCTCTGTATGCAGAAGGGGTGACTGCTTAAGAGGGAGACTGATTTAAAACACAGGTCTGTGAATTGATATATTCATTTCCTAGGGGCAAAGCAGTTTAATGACATTTTTGGTATAGAATCTGTGTCGTCATGGTAGAGATGAGGAGTGAAACAAAATAACAATGAATGGAGAGTACTAATGGAGGGAATAAAGAGTGGTTGAGATCTTTGGAATAATCATAAGAAAAAACATGTTAATGTAAGATGACCTTTGTATTTTTTTTAATTTGGTAATTTTAACATGAGTATTTCAAAGGACTCTAAAACTATCACCTAATTTATTTAGTTTGTTCTCATTTCTGTAACAGTAATATATGCATTTCATACCTTTTATAGATGGAGAAAATAAGGCATAGTATGACAAGTCAGGGTTGCAAAGAGAAACTGAAGATAATAATAATAATTAGTATTTATATAGCACTTTAACATTTACAAAGTACTTAAAATGTTGTCTCATTTGATCCTCACAATAACCCTTTAAGATAGGAGCTTTTATTATGCCCATTTTATAGAAGAGGAAACTGAGGCTGAGGAAAGTTGAGTGGCTTACACTGTATCACACAACTAGTAAGTTGGGGGGTGGAGCAGCTAGGTGGCACAGTGGGTAAAGCACCAGCCCTGGATTCAGGAGGACCTGAGTTCAAATCTAGCCTCAGACACTTGGCACTTACTAGCTGTGTGACCTTGGGCAAGTCATTTAACCCTCATTGCCCTTCAAAACAAAACAAAACAAAAATGCTGGGGACAAAACTTAGGTCTTTGGTTTACATAGCAATAGATACATTGACACTGTGGGTTTTTTTGTTTTTGTTTTTTTTGTGAAGCAATTGGGGTTAAGTGACTTGCCCAGGGTCACACAGCTAGTAAGTGTTAAGTGTCTGAGGCCGGATTTGAACTCAGGTCCTCCTGACTCCAGGGCCAGTGCTCTGTCCACTGTGCCACCTAGCTGCCCCTGACACTGTGTTTTAATGCCCACTGAATTGTGACAACAATAAAGAAGGACCCAAGTTGATCAATTTTAAAAAAAAATCCTATTCTTATCTAAATCTAATCAAAATTCTTTTGAAGTTTACACTAAAGCTCTAGGTGATCATTCAAGAATGACTAAAGTATAATGAAAACTGTGCTTTGAGGGGCAGCTAGGTATTGCAGTAGATAAAGCACCGGCCCTGGATTCAGGAGGACCTGAGTTCAAATCCAGCCTCAGACACTTGACACTTACTAGCTGTGTGACCCTGGACAAGTCACTTAACCCTCATTGCCCTTCAAAACAAAACAAAACAAAAATGCTGGGGACAAAACTTAGGTCTTTGGTTTACATAGCAAGAGATACATTGACACTGTGTTTTAATGCCCACTGAATTGTGACAACAATAAAGACCAAGGTTGATCAATTAATTTCAAAAAATCTAAATCTAATCAAAATTCTTTTGAAATATACACTAAGATCTAGATGATCATTCAAGAATCACTAAAGTATATTGAAAACTGTGTTTTGAGGGGTAGCTAGGTGGTGCAGTGGATAAAACACCGGCCCTTGATTCAGGAGAACCTGAGTTCAAATGTGACCTCAGACACTTGACACTTACTAGCTGTGTGACCCTGGGCAAGTCACTTAACTCCAACTGCCTCACCCAAAAGAAAAAAAAAAGAAAACTGTGCTTTAAATACACAGCATTCAGTTCCTACAAGCATAAATTTGATAGCACTGATACACTTTGATTAAACTTTCATTTTTACAAAAGACCTACACCCTCACCATAATGGTAATAGGTAACTGTGCTAATCTATTTCAATTTGACCAAGATGTATTAAGCACCTACTATGTGGATGGAAGGCACAGTTCTAACCAATTAACAGGCATTAAGTACCACCTCTGCCAAGCAACAAAATAAATCAAGTACACTTTTCTTATTCAGATTAGACAAAAGTCTGTCTTTATTCTTTACTCCCTTTATCATCTATAAATATATTTCAAAGTTTTCCTATTCAGACCCTAAAACGTAAACAGTCGTTTTTCACTGGATTGCTTTTTTGAACATCTTTTAAACTAAAATAAAAGCTTGCCTTGAGTACAGCCATGAAGAATAAGAGAAGCTTCCTTGTCAAAGGCACAAGGCCCAGCACGTTTCCCTAGAGAGCTCATTCAATTTAACAATACACATTTATTAAGTGCCTACATGCTCAGGTCTCCCCATCCAAAAAAAAAAAACAAAACCTTCCCTTGACCCTGTTAAGCCCTGGAGCTGTTGTCCTGTTTCTCTGAAAAGATATTCTTCTTCACCCAAACCTCATACAAATCCTTGATCCAAAAGCATGATTCTCCCTTCGAGTTTAGCCCATTCCCCTGACTATTCAATATTCCGTGGCTCCAAAGAAATCAAGACAAAGGAGACACTTATTGCACTAATCTTTCTTTTGCTGTAGCTCTTTTGAGGACTCTATAATGCCTTTGGTGGTAGGCTTCATAAATGCAGAAGTGTGTACAAAAATAAATTCATCGTACCCATTGGGGGAAATAAATCAGACAATTACCAAGGTAATTGTGCGTAAACATTGTATTTGTTGTTTTTGTGTAGTGAAGAGTGGATGTGAATGTTAGACCTGGGAGCCTTGATTATAGGAAATGCATATTCTTAGACCTTGGTGTTAAAGGCAAAATTCTTGTCTTGTTGATTTCTGTATTTTATGATTCCTAGTCTATAGGCTAATGTTACCCATCTCTACTATGTTCAGCAATTTGAGGCAAAAATTCACCCACAAGAGATGTGGCACATGGCAGGGACTTAAAGAAATAGAATGACAGTGAGGTGAAAAGGAAGGGGCCTCAAAGTATGAAAAAACTAGTTTCTTTCATGTGAAAGTTACTTCCATATTCAAAACTAGTGACATATTGAAGTTGTTTAATCAAAAAAAAAAAAAGATCAAGTCATTCTCTAAAGTTCCTAATTTCCTTTCAGGATTTAGCTTATGGACTGGGAGAAACTAGTTCCCCAAGAGTCTTTCTATATATCCAATCTTATGTCCCACTTCTCCAGAATATGGACTACTGGCCCATTCAAATTTAGCTTCTCACTAACCCTACATATGCTATGCTCATCCCCAACTGTGTGTACTATTCATTCCTTCCCCCCTCCTGCCCCCCCTTAAAATGTCCTACATGTTTAAATGTCACCCAGCCTTCAAGGTACAATTCAAGTCTCACCTCCTCCAAGGTGCTTTTACTAATTACTTTCCCATTTCAAGTACTTTAGCCCTTATGAGGTGTTCTATTCATATTGCCAACTAAAGGGATGATACTGTATAATTCTGTATTCCATGTATCATGTTGCATAGTTTTTAAAAATAATTTTTAACTAAAATCTGTTATTTTTCCATCACCCACATTTCCATTATATATGTAGTTCATCCCCTCCCAGACAGTCATTTCTTATGATAAAGGAAACCAATTAGCTGCTCATCAATGTGTTTCCAGTTCTTTGCTATCACAAAGAAGTATTGCTTTAATATTTCAGTGTATCTGAGGCCTTTCTTTTTGTCATTGTCCTCTTTGGCATGTATGCTTTGTTTTTGTTTTGTCTGTCTGTTTTATTTTGCAGGGCATTGAGGGTTAAGTGATTTGCCCAGGGTCACACAGCTAGTAACTCTCAAGTGTCTGAGGCCAGATTTGAACTCAGGTCCTCCTGAATCCAGGCCCGGTGCTTTATCCACTGGGCCACCTAGCTGCCCCCCGCACATATGCTTTGTAATGGCATATCTGGCTCAAAATATTTGTACACTATTTGTTACACTATTTGTATAATTCTAAATTGTTTTCACCTCTCCACCAACAATGCATTAGTATTCATATCCTTCTAATAGTCCTCCAGCATTGACTATTTCCAACTTAAAATAAATTGTCAATTTTCTGGTTATGAAGTGAAACATCAGGATTGTTTTGATTTATATATGTATTTTTTATTATTAGTGATTTATGGCATTTTTTCATATGATTCCTTTAAGTTTTTAATTACTATCTAATAGTCAGCTAAGAGAATGTTGCATTAATAGCTTCAGCAGTGTTTGCTCATTTCCTTTGATTGGAAATGGCATTTGGTCTTTCATATTTTGTTAGCCATCTATATATCATGGATATCAAGTCACTATGAGATATATTTAAGACAAATTTGTTTTCTCAGTCAACTATTCCCTTTATTTTTGTTGCTTCTTTTTTATTTTGTTTATTTTTATTTATGCAAAGATGTTAAAATTTAATTTAGCTTATTTTATCTTTACTAATCACTTCTATTCATTGTTTAAGAATTTACCTCTACCCATAACCCTGAAGTATTTATGATCTCTTTCTCTAATTTTGTTATGGTATGAACCTAAATATTCAGGTCATGAATAAATGTTAAATTTATTGTTATATGATATAAGATATTAATCTACATCTAATTTTTGCCAGATAGCTTTCCAACTTTCCCAGCAATTCTTGTGAAATAAAGATGACTATTTTATATGTTTGGAGATAATATTTTATTGCTTTTGTGTCTTCATGTTTGTTGGCATAAAATTTTGTAAAATACGGTTTATAATTTTTATTTCTTCTGTTTTGTTGTGATTTCCCCTTGAGAAATTTTAATTTGATAATTTAATTTAATTTTCTTCTTTTTTAAATCAAGTTGGCTAAAGATTAATCAATATTGTTAGTCTTTCTTAAAGAATGAGCTTCTCTTTTTCTTCCTCAGTTCTGAAATTCTGCTTTTAAATTTCTATTTCATCTATTTCTCCTATAGTTTTCAAGATTTCCTCTTTTCTTTTTGGGGGAAGGATTCTAATACATAATTGTATTCTATTTTGCATTCTCATTTTAATTGCATATTTAGTTCATTGTCTTTTTCTATTTTGTTAATATATATTTTAGTTTTAAAAAGTTGAAATCAAATAAGAGTGGTAGAAGAAAAATCAGGTAAAGAAATGAGAACAAAGGAAGAACATTATGAAAAAGACGATTAACAACTTGGTAAAAGAAGCACAAAAATACTTAAGGAAAAACACCTTAAAAAAGAGTTAGTTAAATGGAAAAAGAGGCATGTTCCATCAAGGAAACATTTTGGAAAATAGAAAGAAAAAGATTGAGAACAGAATTCTAACAGCCTGGCATTCCTATCTTTCCTCAAATTTCCTGTGAAGTCCTCTGCTGCCACCACCATCAAGTCAGGAAGCCCAAAAGGCCCCTGCGCTCTCTGCGCAGGCTCCCTTTCCTCCTTCCTGTCTCCTCCCAGACCATAGGAGGCTCCTCAAGTTGATTGGCTGGTAGCCTTGATAGACAGCACCCATGAGCAAACGTCATTTCCTGACACCAAGGAAAAGCCACAATGCCTCTGAGGCATTTTCCTCATGGTGGAGCTTTCCCACAGCAAGTCTCCAGTAGGTGGCGTCATTCCAATCATTACAGGCAAAAAGTTTCTCTGATGAAACTAATTCTTTAAAAATTAGAATTAGTAAGTGAAAGCTACTGACTTCATGAGACATCAAGAAACAAAGTAAAAAGAATGAAAAACAGAAGAAAATGTGAAATATATAATTGGAAAAACAAATGACCTGGAAAATAGCTCAAGGAGAAATAATCTGAGGATTATTGAACTAACTGAAAGCCATGATCAAAGAAGGAGCCTACACATCATATTTCAAGAAATTATCAAGGAAAACTTGCTGGATATCCTAGAACTGGAGGATAAAACAAAAATTGAAAGAATTCATCAGTTACCACCTGAAAGAGATATAAAAATGAAAACTTCAAGGAATATTATAGGCAAATTCCAAAGCTCCCAAATCAAAGAGAAAATACTTCAAACATCCATAAAGAAACAATTCAAATAGCATGTAGCCATTGTCAGGATCACATGAGATTTTGCAGCTTGGAATATGATATTTTGAATAGTAAAAGAACTAGGATTGCAACTAAGAATAACCTACTCAACAATAGCGAGTATAATTCTTCAAGGTAAAAAAAGTAGATATTTAATGAAATAGAAAACTTTAAGCATTCCTGATGAAAAGACCAGAACTAAATGAAAAATTCAACTTTCAAATACAAGACTCAAGAGAAGCATAAAAAGGTAAACATGAAAGAGAAATCATAAGTGATTCAATAAGGCTAAATTGTTTACATTTCTATATTGGAAAGTGACACATGCAACTCTTAAGGACTTTATCATTATCAGGGCAGATAGAAGGATTCCACAAAGAAAGAAGACACAGGAGTGAATCAATTATATTGAGATGATAAAAAAAAGATAGGCAAGAAAGAGGAATGTCCTGGGAGAAGAGGGAAAGGAGAGGAAGAATGGGAAATATCTCACATAAGAGGTCTAGAAAGAACTGTAGGAAGGCGGACAATGCTTGAACATCATTCACATCTAAACTGGTTTAAAAAGAGAAATATTATGTGTGTATTATATATATATATATGAATAGATATGTATTTGTACGTGTGTATATGTATACATACATGTATGTGTGTATATGTATACACATATGCACATATATGTTGGTAATATAAATCTTTCTTATTCAACAGAGAAGTACATGGGGAAGAGGATAATGGAAAGGAAGAGTAATTAAAGGGAGGGTGGATAAAAGAAGGCTATGGTCAGAAACAAAACAAACTTCAGAGGAAGGACAGGAAAACAAGAGAGAAAGAAGGATAAACAATAAAATAGAATGAAGGGAAATGCACAGTGATCATAACTGTGTATGTGAATGGGATGAACTCACCCATAAAATGGAATAAAATAACAGAATGAATTAAAAACCAGAATCCAACAATACCTTGTTTATAAGCTGGAGAGAGATACATGCAAAGTTAAAATAAATGGCTGAAGCAGAATCTATTATGCTTCAGCCAATGTTAAAAAAAAAGGCAGGAGTAGCAATCATAATCTCAGACAAAGCAAAAGCAAAAATGGGCCTAATTAAAAGAACAAGCAGGGAAACTACATTTTTGTTTGTTTGTTTTTGACGTGGAGCAATGAGGGTTAAGTGACTTGCCCAGGGTCACATAGCTGGTAAGTGTCAAGTGTCTGAGGCTGGATTTGAACTCAGATCCTCCTGAATCCAGGGCCGGTGCTTTATCCACTGTGCCACCTAGCTGCCCCAGGAAACTACATTTTGATGAAAGGAACCACAGACAATGAAGTAATATCAATACTAAACAAATATACACCAAATGTCATAACATCCAAATTCTTTTTTTTTTTTAGTGAGGCAATTGGGGTTAAGTGACTTGCCCAGGGTCACACAGCTAGTAAGTGTTAAGTGTCTGAGGCCGGATTTGAACTCAGGTACTCCTGACTCCAGGGCCAGTGCTCTATCCACTGCGCTATCTAGCTGCCCCCATCCAAATTCTTAAAAAAAATTTAAGTGAATTATAGGAAGAAATAGTAAAATTTTCCTAGCACAAGGCCTCCATTTTCTCCTCCCAGAGCTAAATAAATCTAACCATAAAATAAATGAAAAAGAAGTTAAGGGAATGAATATAATTTTTAGAAAAACTAAATATGATAGATATTTGGAGAAAACGTAATGGGAATAGAAAGGTACATACATTTTTCTCTTTTTTATATGGCACCTTCACAAAAATTGATCAAGTAGGAGGGTATGGCACCTTCACAAAAACTGATCAAATGCAGAAAGGTAGAAATATTAAATGCATTCTTTTCAGACCATAACATAATAAAAATTTAATTCAATAAAGGACCATGGAAGCATAGATTAAATATTAATTGGAAACAAAATAATCTAATCATAAGGAATGAATTGGTCAAAGAATAAATCATAGAAGCAATAAACAATTTTATTAAAAAGAATCACTATAATGAGACAACATTCCAAATCTGTGGGATGAAGTTAGAGAAATACTTAGGAGAAAAATGTGTATTTTTATACGTGCACATCAATAAAAGAAAGAGATAAATGAACTGGGTATACAATTTAAAAAAAATAGAAAAAGAACAAATGTAAAGTCCCCAATTAAACATCAAAAGAGTAATCCTGAAAATCAAAGAAGCTAATAAAATTAAAGGTAAGAAAAGCATTGAGCTATAAATGAAATTAGTAGTTGGCTTTATAAAAAAACAAACAAACAGATAAACTATTGGTTAGCTAGATTTTTAAAAAGGAAAAAAAATGGAAACCAAATTACCAGTATCAAAAATGAAAAGGGTGAATGAGTACCACACCAAAAAAGATGAAATTAAAACAATTATTAGAAGGGTTTTTTGCCCAATTATATACTAGGAAAATTGACAATCTCAGTGAAATTGATGAACATTTACAAAAATATAAACTGCCAAGATTAACAGAAGGGGAAATAGAATCATTAAAAATAAACCTGGGAGGGGCAGCTAGGTGGCGCAGTGGATAAAGCACTGGCCCTGGATTCCAGAGGACCCGAGTTCAAAGCCATCCTCAGACACTTACTAGCTGTGTGACCCTGGGCAAGTCATTTAACCCTCATTGCCCTGCCAAAAAAAATAAAAATAAACTTGGGGCAGCTAGATGGTGCAGTGGATAGAGCACCGGCCCTAGATTCAGGAGGACCTGAGTTCAAATCCGGCCTTAGACACTTACTAGCTATGTGACCCTGGGCAAGTCACTTAACCCCAATTGCCTCACACCAAAAAAAACAAAAAAACAAAACAACGCATCTTAGAAAAAGGCATTGAATAAGAATCGATGAACTTCATGAGAATAAATCCCCAGGACCAGATGGACTTACAACTGAATTCAACTAAACATTTAAGGAACAAATAATCCAAAATACCACATAAACTAGTTGGAAAAAAATAGGTAATATAGGAGTCCTAGTGAATTCCTTTTATGAAACAAATAAAGTTTTGGTTCCTAAACCAGAGAGAGCAAAAACCATAGACCAATTTCTTTAATGAGTATCAGTGAAAAATAAAAAAATAAAACCCTAGCAAGGAAATTACAGCAATATATTTCAAAAATCATATGGTATGACCAGGTAAGTTTTATATCAGAACACAGACCTCATTCAATATTAGGAAAACTATCAGCATAATTGACCTCATCAAAAACAAAAGCAACAAAAATCACTTGATTATCTCAATAGATGCAGGAAAAGACTCTGACAAAATACAATGACCATATAATGGTATACAGGCATATTTTATTTTATTGTACTTTGCTTAATTGTGCTTCTTAGATATTGTGGGGGGGGTTGTTTTGTTTTGTCTTATTTTATTTTAGTTTATTTTTACAAATTGAGGGTGTGTTGCAACCCAGTGTCAAAACAAAACTATTGGCACTATTTTCTAACAGCATGTGCACACATCTTGTCTCTGTCACATTTTAGTAATTCTTGTAATATTTCAAACTTTTTCATTATTATTATATCTTTTATGGTGATCTATGATCAGTGATCTTTGATGTTATTATTGTAATTGTTTTGGGCACCATGAACCATACTCATATAAGATGTTGAGCTTAATTGAAAATTGTTGTGTGTGTTCTGCCTACTCCTCCAATATGATATTGCCTTAGACCTTCCTATTCCCAGAGATATAGCAATATTGAAGAATATGATATAAATTTAGTTGATAAAGCAGTATAAGGGTTTGAGAGGATTGACTTATTTTGAAAGTTCTACTATGGGCAAAATGCTATCAAACAGCACCTCATGCTACAGAGAAATCCTTTGTGAAAGAGCCAATTTATGCATCAAACTTCATTGTTTTCTTAAGAAATTTCCACATCCACTCTAATCACCAGCAACCACCTGATCCATCAACATCCATCAATATTGAAGCAAGACCCCCCACTAGTAAAAGGATTATGACATACTAAAGGTTCAGGTGATAGTTAACATTTTTTTTAGCAATGTATTTTTAAAGTATGTACAATGTTGGTTTTTTTCTAATACATAATACTATTGGACACTTAATAGACTACAGTATAGTGTAAACATAGCTTTTATATGCACTGGGAAACCCAAACTTTGTGTGACTTCCTTTATTGTGATACTTGTTTTATTGCAATGGTCTGGAACCAAATACACAATATCTCTGAGGTATTTCTATACTTAGAGAATCCTAGAGAATCAACTAAAAAAATAATTGAAACAAATATTTTTTTTCAAAATTTTGGGATATAAAATAACCCCAAATAAATCTTCAGCATTTCTGTATATACTAACAAAACACAACTGGAAAAGAGAGAATGAGAAATTCCAATTAAATAACAGCAGATAAAATAAAATATTTGGAGGTCTATATGCCAAGACAAACCCAGGGACTATATGAGCACAATTGCAAAACTTTTTATGCAAATAATGACAGATCTAAACAAATTGGAGGAATATTAATTGCTCATGGGTAGACTAAGACAATATAATAAAATAACAATTCTGTGTAAGTTAATTTACTTATTCAGTGCCATACCAATCAAACTACCAAAGAATTATTTCATAGAGCTAGTAAATATAATAAAATTCATCTGGAAAAAACCAAAAGGTGAAGAATATCAAGAAATCAATTTTTTTAATGACAAGGGAGGTAGCCTAGTGGTAGCAGATTTGCAAAATGCAAACAATCTGTTACTAAGAAATAAAGTGGTGGATCAATAGGATAGATTAGGTAGACAATACACAATGGTGAATGACCATAGCAATCTAGTGTTTGATAAACCCAAAGATCCAAGGTTATCAGGGTAAACTAATGCAGCAAAAATTAGAAGGAAAACAGAATAAAATAGAACAAAAGCTTTTACAGAAAGTGTCTCTGATAAGGGCCTCATCTCTCAAATATATAGGGAACTGAGCAAACTTATAAAAATAAGAAACATTTTCACGTTGATAAATGGTCAAAGGATATCAAGTAGCAGTTTTTAGACAAAGAAATCAAAGTTATCAATAGAAACATGAAAAAATACTCTAAATCACTACTGATTAGAGAAATGAAAATTATAACAATTCTGAAGTACCACCTTATAATTATCAGATTGGCTAACATGACAGAAAGGGAAAATGAGTCATTTTGGAGAGGATATGGGAAAATTGGGATACTAGTGCACTATTAGTGGAGTCATGAACTTGTCTAGTCATCCTGGAGAATAATTTGGAATCATTCACAAAGAGCTATAAAACTGTGCATACACTTTGACCCAGCAATACTACTACTAGGTCTGTATCCCAAAGAAATTAAAGAAAAGGGAAATGGGCATATTTGTACAAAAATATTTATAGCTGCTCTTCTTGTGGTGGCAAAGAATTGGAAATTGAGGGGATGAATGCCCTTCAATTGGGGAATGACTGAAAAAGTTGTGGTATACAATGGAATACTATTGTGTTACAATAAATAATGAGCAGGATGTTTTCAGAAAAACTTGGGAAGAATTACATTAATTCAGACATGTCCTATCAAGATTGGAAAAAAACCGAACCCACAGCATTGCAAAATTCAATTGTCCTCTTCCTTTCCATATACTAGGCAAAATTTTGCATATTTTCAACACCATCAAAATTGTACTTTACTTGTAGTTTCCTATGCAATTAGATTTATACCTGGATATCATAAAAGTAATATTTCATTTATTTGTGTAATAAGCATTCAAGTAGGAGCCAGAGTTGGAAAAGCAGCAAAGGACAGAGCCACAATATGGAGGAGCAAACACAGACCTTACCCCGACATGATCTCCTACCCAGTACTAAATCTGACTCCCACTTTAGATTCTAAATCCCATGACATTCTTTCCAATATTTCTTTCATGGCTTTATCAAGTTAAAAGGAATAGTGGGCCAAGTCCTTGCTCCTCTCTGAAAATTCTGAACTATTCCTTTGTCTCAATATCTCAGCAACTTATTTTAAGCTTCATTACAATCACTTTGTATTGCCTAGTCCAGAATCATCTTGTCCCAGTCATCTATTTGCCTCAAGGAATTCACCACCAGGTTCACAGTATTCTGCTCAAGTCAACCCCTGTTTTCTTGGTTAGGAATTTCAAAATATACATCAATGTTCTCTGCCACCCTCCCCAAACCCCCAAACCAACCCAATTTCATCAGTATCCTCAATTCCAACTTAGCCACTGACAGAAAGAGGTATTATCATTGATATTTCCACCTACCATATAATTGGTACCCCTATGATTTTGAACTCTGAAATTCTTCTTTTGTATCTTCCTTGTCTCCTCTTAAAGCTATTCTTTATCTTTACCATGATCTGCAGTCCCTTCACCCCTCCCTATTTACTTAGTCCATTAGCCTTTCAAAATCTTGACCCTGTATCTGATGATATACACTATGCTCTTGAATCCCTCACCCTTTCATTGGATTTTAGTTCATGCTTTGTGAAAACCCAGCTCTGTGTTATTCCTTTGATGCACCTTCATCACTCCTGCTCCAAGCTGGTCCCACTGCTGAAGGAAATTGGCCAATGGCATTGACAATAGAAACCATGTTCTTTAATGTCAACTGGACAAGAGAATTATCTTCAACTCTTCCCTCTCTTTTACTGTAAGATACAGTTATCTGTAGTATCTCTCACATAGTATCTCTCACATACCTCTCCACCCACACAATTACTAGCCTAGTTTAGGCCATCACCTGTTACCTGAACTGTTGTAATAGAATACCTATTGAAATTGCTCATTCTAGTCTTTTCCTACTCCAATTCATCTTTCACATAGCTAGCAAATTAATATTTCCAAGATGCAGGTCTGACTGTAGTATTACCTTACATTAACATCTCTAGTAGCTTCCTATTAACTCTAGGGTAAAATCCAAACTCCTCAGCCCTCCACAATTTTGTTCCCATCTACATTTCCAAACATTTCATTTTATAGCTCTTTGTACATTCTACCTTTCAGACGGATTGGATTGTTGGTTATTCTTTGAACTCAACATTCTACTTTCTATCTCCATGAGTTCATCACACGTTCATGTTCCTCAATTCCCTATCTTGACTCCTTAGTTAGTTTATTCTTTACTCCCTTTTTTTTTGGTGGAACAATGAGGGCTAAGTGACTTGCCCAGGGTCACACAGCTAGTGAGTGTCAAATGTCTGAGGTCTGAGGTCGGATTTGAACTCAGGTCCTCCTGAATCCAGGGCTGGTGCTTTATCCATGCTCCTTTTGTATTAACTTGAATCCTTTGCTTTATTTTTCTATCATTAATTATGCCTTACCAAATCCTAACCTCAGTGATTACTGCCACCTTCCTCCTTCAGTCCTATTCATATGTTGCAATTACTTTTGTACCTTTCTTAACAATTTCCTATCTCACCATTATGGCTATCCTAAACATTCTCGTCTCTCTTTAAGCTTCCTGATATCCATCTGCCCTCATATATCATCCAAAAAACCACAAAACAGTGAGGTCATTTACTGAGAGATCCCTCTTCTCCCCTCTTCCTTATCTCACATCACCAATAAATCCCCTTCCCTTCTTCACATCTGTTTCCCATGATAAGGTTGCCTTTCTCTTTGCCAAAACAAACACCTCAGTATTTACCCTTGATCCCATCCCTTCCAATATTCTTTATCATGTCCCCCCTATATATTCCCATTCTTTCTTTAATCTTCAATCTCTCCATATTTACTGGCTCCTTCCCTGCTGATTCCAAATATTCTCATGTCTCCTACATCTAAAACAAACAAAACAAACAAACAAAACCTATAAAGAACCTGACTTGATCCTAACATTTCTCCTAGCTATAGTTCTATATCCTTAGGAAACCAGATACCACTTGGTACCTCTACTTCCTCCTTTCACATTTTGACATGTGGCATGTGACTTCATCATTTAACTGAAACAGCTCTCTCCAAGTTACCAATGATCTCTTAGATGCTAAACCTCATGTGTTTTTCTCTGTCCTCATCCTTTTTCAGCTTTCTAAAGCCCTTTAAACTGCTGATCCCCCTGTCTTCCTGGATATTACCTGCTCTCTTTGCTGCTACCAATCTAACTTCTCTCTCTCAGTCTCCTTTGTTGGAACTTCAACCAGGTCACTTACAATAACTGTTAGTGTCTTCAAAGTTCTGTTCTGCACCTTCCTATTCTCTTTATATACTATCTTGGTTAGTGATCTCATGATCTTTCAGGAGATCAATTATTTCTATGCACATGATTCACTGATCTATATATCCACTCCTAATGGATCTTCTGAGCTGCAGTCTTATATCAACTGCCTTCTGGATATATCAAATTGCATGTTCCAAAGGCATTTTGAACTAGCCAAAAGAGAAATCATTATTTCCTTTCTAAATTCCCTCTCTTCCTTTCTTTCCTATTACTATTGAAGGTACCATCACTGTTCTAGTCACCTGTATAGCAAATTGAATGTCATTTTCAACTCCTTCCTTGCATTCACTTTGCTCATTTTACCTTATCAGATCTCATTTCTATTTTTATAACATTTCTCATCTATGTTCCTTCTCTTCATTCCACTCACACACTCACCAACCACTTTGATGAATTTTCTCATCACCTCAGGTCAAGAGTGCTACAATGGACTTCTAGCTGGTTTCTGTCTCAGGTTTCTCCTTTCTTCAAGCCATGCTCCACTTGGCTGCCAAAGTGAGATCAATTGAAATATCTGCTCAGTAAAATCCAGGTGTTCCCTATTACCTCCAGGATTGAATATAAAATTCTCTGTTTTGTGCTCACTCAAGGACTTCCCAAACTAATCTCTTTCTACATTTTCTGATACTTTTCTATCCTGCTCCTACTCTGTCATTCAACTACATTTGCCTGTTATCTTTTCCTCCCTCAGGACACACAGTGTCCTGATTTAGTACCCTTTCAAAAGCTTTCCTCTGTACCTGCAATGCTCTTCCTCACCTCTGCCTCATTGTTTCTCTAAAATCCTTCAAGCTCAAATTCATCTCAAATCTTACCTTCTGCAAGAGGCCTTTCTTGGTTCTCTTCTCCCCCCCCCCCCCCACTGGTGCCTTCCATTTATACTGCACATATCTTTGATGTACATAGTTATTTCAATGTTGTCTCCTCCATTCAAATGGGAGCTCCTTGAAGTCATACTTTTGTCTTTCTTTTATCGTAGCACTTAGCCCAGTGCCTTGCATTGGCAAATACTTAATAAATCCTTCTTATTGAACTAACATTAACTCTATACCTTTTTATTGGATGTCTCCTATACTTGGAATGTGACCCACTGCTGAAATTTTCTTACTCTTCAATTTACTAGCTTGTTTTTACATATTTGTGCACAAATATCACTTCAGCTAGGTGGCACAACGGATAGAATGCTGGACCTAGAGACAGGGAGACCTGATTTCTTTTCTTTTTTTTTTCTTTTTTGTGGGGCAATGAGGGTTAAGTGACTTGCCCAGTGTCACACAGCCATTAAGTGTCAAGTGTCTGAGGTCAGATTTGAACTCAGGTCCTCCTGAATCCAGGGCTGGTGCTTTATCCACTGTGCCACCTAGATTCCCCCTGGACCTGATTTCAAATCTGGCTTCTGACATTTATTAAATAAATGACAGTGGGCAAGTCACTTAATTGATGTCTGCTTCAGTTTCCCCAACTATCAAAACAGGGTTAATAAAAGCACCTACTTCCCAAGGTGGTTTTGAGAAGCACTTGGATGCCTACTAAATTCTGGTTCCCTTCTTCCCCTCTAAATAGAATGTAAGTTCCCTGAGGGCAAAGACTGATTTGTCTTTCTATTTATATACCCTTGCCTTATACAAAACAGTGCCTTATACAAAACAGGCAGTTAATAAGTGTTTGTTAGGTTGGAGAGAAGAACTGCATGATAAAACAGCATTTCATACTCCTTTGTGTAAAATTGTAATAGACTTGGGAATGAGAAGAAGAATTAGGGAAGAGAAAGAGCCTGAATTCACCAGGTGTGGTATGATGTTCCAATTAGATACAGAGGTAAAGATATTCATTTAGAAGTGATTTACCAATAACACGGATATAGTAAAACTTTGGTTTAATGATTTATAAAATGCTATTTTTCTTTCTAATTTCCCCTGGGCCATATAGGCATTTTAGTCCAGGTTGAAGCAAGTAATGGACATTTCAATACAGTCTGTGTTTTTCCTTGCTTCGTGATTTTCTGTTACACTCATAAGGGCCAATTTTAGCCCTTTTTATGCATATGTGTAACTCTGTCTTTTATGTATGCTGCTCAGCATTCCGGAGCTCTACTACTGTCTGCCTTATATGATTTCCAATTAGAGTATTTCTTAATTATTAGAAATATATTATGTCCTAAAGTATTTCTAACCAATGCTAGAAATCTAAAGATACAGATCATAAGTATCATTTGGGGAATGAATTAAAGGGAAAATCTAACAAGAGGTGTTCTGCAGGGGTCAGTCTTCAGCTCAACACTATTTAACATTTGGCCAGTGGTTTGGATGATGGAATGCCAAATGAGCTCATTACATTTGCAGATGACATCAGGTAGAGGAGGTTGCTGGCATGTTGGCAAATGGAATTATAATTCAAAATATCCTCAAACTAGAGCAGTGATCAAAAAATGAGCACTCACATCGAATATGGACCTATTCGGTATAGTATGCTTGCTTTTACTTGGGGGAGGGAAATCTATGCATATATCAAATAGTGCCTGGTCCAATAGAAAACGTTAGAGAAAATAGTGAGTTACAGAACCTAACAAGGTAACAGACTTTTTTTTTTCTTTTTTAGTAAGGAGAAAATTATCTATAAAGAAAGACATGCAGAGGGGAGATTCCTGAATTTCTCTCCTAAAATCCTCAAAACTTTTTAGCTACATTATACATTTTCTCCCACTTTCTTCCTGCATCTGAAGACACCAACTAATACTAATCCCTCTATTTGAACCCTTGATTCCATCCTTCTTCTTCTAGCACTTTGCAAGAGCACTAGACTCAGTACCAGTTCTTGGCTTCAATACTTACAACTTGAAAAACTGTACAAGTCCCTTTACCTTTCAAATTTTCTTAGAGAGCTTTGTCTCTATTTTTCCCATATGCTTTTTTTTCCCTTCTATTTTGTATCATTTATTTTTGTGCCTGTCATATCCTTACCCCATCTGCCACCATTGGATTTATGTAGCTAGTGAATGTTGGAGCTAGTATTTGAACCACAATTTTTAAAAGTCCAAGTGTAGTCCCCTTTCTACTATGCCATAATAACTCTCTTATATATTGCCTAGTATTATTAGTTAATTTTTATATGTGTATACTTGGTCTCTCCAGTTAAATTATAAATTCCTTAAGGGAAGTTGCTAAGTACTCTGGAATTAAGAACCTGGGCATGCAGGACATAAATTATGGAAATTCCTGGGTGAAGGAAGGGAAGAGTAATCCTCAATTGGGATGAGTCAAGCCAGGAGACAGCTCTGAAGATTTTCAATACAAAATGAGAGCAGATGTAATCTGAATGCCAGGCCAGATCAGTCACTTTAGTGGCTGGGGAGTAACAACATCCAAAAGGTTGAGATAAGTAGATGGTTCGGTTGTCAGTCAGAGAGCTCAAAGTCAAGGGAATATGGTGAAGATTAAAAAGGCAAAATGTAGAGTACAGGAAGTTATCTCTTTCCAAACACAAGCTGCGGCTGCTCCCACTGATGCAAGCTGAAGTAGAAACACCAAGGGACTGCTGTTGCTACAATCTGTACCTATACCATGTATTACGATGGGTATAGGGACCACAGGCAGGAATCTCACTAGAAGTTGGAACTGGAGAAAGGAGTCACCAGCAACAGAGAATAGTCTCTATGAATTAGAACTAGAGTGATAAAATGGGCAATGCTGGACTCTGAGATCAAGATATGTGTATATGGACAGATTTGAGCTCACACAGAGAGGAAAATCCACGATTGTAATTTATTTTCCCCCTCTTTCTTCAGAAAAGCATGAGTTTCTTCCAAAACGCTCTCTTCTTTTTGCATGTGTTATCTATGTTACTGTTCACCTAGTCTTTTAAAGGTAGTATTAAGATAAATCTGTGATAAAGCATTGCATTACTGATCTCTCTATATATTTCATTTGGTCAAAAACCTCTAAGGAAAAGGTAATAAATAGGTAGTGAGGTACAAAAAGAGAGAGAGAGAGAGAGATGTGTCTTATTACTTCTGGGATCTTTCCTGGTATAATAGGGTCTGGGGCTGTATAGAAGAGAGATTTTTTTGATTCATATTTTTGTAGCCTCCCCACAGCAGGTAATAATGTAAATCTGGACTATTCTGAACATAAAATAAACCTAGTAGTTTTTGGTGTCCAAGAATGTTATGAGCCAGCTGGGAGCTGGGATGGTTGTAGTGGCCAACTTGGGCAATTTTTTCTTCCATCTTTTTCTTTTCCATAGTTGGTTCAAAAGGAAGTCCTGAGGGGCTGAACTAGAAAGTGATGACCTTGGTGAGGAGCTGGGAAACAGTGGCACTGCCCACATATAGATGGACACTCAATAGGGAGAAACAAGTACCCTTCTCTCTAGAGCAATATATTGCAACACACACACACACACTGCTAGAAGAGAGTATATGCTGAATGTAGTAGGTACTTAGGTTATACCTAATTGAATTATGCTAAGATTACAAATATGACACCTATTTTTTTGTGGGGTTATGAGGATTAAGTGACTTGCCCAGGGTCACAAAGCTAGTAAGTGTCAAGTGTCTGAGGATGATTTTGAACTCAGGTCCTCCTGAATCCAAGGCTGCTGCTTTATCTACCATGCCACCTAGCTTCCCCCAACATCTATTCTTCATCAAAAAGTATGCTTAAAATTGGTTAGATCAGATATAAATAGCTAGAATGTACATATTTTATCTTCAGTGGTGGTAGGAGTACACATACTGGTAAAATCACAGTACTTAAAGTTCTAAAGGGTTTATATAGACTGCTAAATGGCAGCTATTTTCTTTGGCCTGTGATTATGTATGTACTATGGAAAAGGTTGGTTACT